>NC_082687.1:71271591-71571591 GCF_949987515.2 Delphinus delphis
TAAAATAGAATAATTATAACAATATGCAGTTGAACCTTGAACAACAGTTCAAACTGCACGGGTCCACTTATACATGGCAATTTTCCACTAAATATGCACTACAGTACTATATAATCCGAGGTTGGTGGAATCCTTGGATGCAGAACCACAGATATGGAGGGCTGACTGTAAAATTATATGCAGAATTTTTTTTTCGGTACACAGGCCTCTCACTGTTGTGGCCTCTCCCATTGTGGAGCACAGGCTCCGGACGCGCAGGCTCAGCGGTCATGGCTCACGGGCCCAGCCGCTCCGCGGCATGTGGGATCCTCCCGGACCGGGGCACGAACCCGCGTCCCCTGCATCGGCACGCGGACTCTCAACCACTGCGCCACCAGGAAAGCCCTATATGCAGAATTTTGACTGCGATGAGGTTGGCATCCCTTACCCTGGTGTTGTTCAAGGACCAACTCCACTTTAATAAAACTTATGTGAATCTCCCTCTCTCTCTCAAATACGCACTGTGGCTATAACTTTTGTAGATTGAGGGTTTGAGGTGCAAAAAGGAAAACTATTACAAATTTCTTTTTCTTTCTTCACAATTTCACAGGTAGAAGATTTGTTCTTACTGTAGATCTTAGCAACCTCAGCATAGGAGTTTTTTCTTTCTTTATTATTAAGTCAAGAGGTTTTACCTTTTCACTTCAAGGAAGCACCTTACAGCTTCTCTTTGGCACATCCAAATTGCCAGTATGAGTACAACAGCTTCTCTTTGGCATATCTGAATTGCCTGCATCAGTACTCTCCTGCTTTGGGGCCATTTAAGCAAAGTAAGGGTTACTTGTACACAAGCACTGCAATACCATGACAGTCGATCTATAACCAAGATGGCTACTAAGTGACTGTCACTAACAGGCAGGATACATGGGAAAAAGGGATAACTCACATCCCAGGTTGGGCAGTGCAGGATGGCATGAGATTTCATTACACTACCCAGAATGGCATACAATTTTAAACTTATGAGTTGTTATTTCTGGAATTTTCCATGTAATGTTTTCGGAACACAGTTGACCACGGGTAACTGAAACCACAAAAAGCAAAACCACAGTTGAGGAGGGCCTACTATAGTGTTTGTGACCTGAAACCCACATTTTTAATGAAGTTTGTACCAATGGTTCTTCCACCCTGTGTGGCACATCACTGGCAAAGAAAATTCTGACAATAACTATGCCCAAGGGCACTGTACCATTGACAGGGAAATCATTGACTTAATTTTGGACAGAATTCACAAGTTGGCCAGTAACTTCAGAGTTCTTTTAAAAAAAAAAAAAAAAACCTTGAAAAAAAAATCTTCGTTTTCCACATCTTTGTTGGAGAAACAGATTCTGGGTTTACCTCCTACTTACGGAAAGTCTGTTAAATGAGGCAAGAAGTACAAGTTCACATTCTCCATTTTCCTAGACCCTATAGCTGTAACCAAATTCTGAGTTCCTGTAACTCCATCCTCACTATGCATACCACCCTGCACTCAGATTGTGCCCTTCTATTAGAAATGGGTAGGTAGATAGATAGACAGACAGATAGATAATAAGCAATTTGGGGTCTATTCAAGTAGACACTGAAACCATAAAACTAGAGGTGACCATAATAAAGAAAAAAATAGAAGAAAAAAATTTATATATTGAAAATATGATAACTGATATTTAAAATTTCAGCAGAAGGAAAAAATAAGATAAACATAGGTGAAGACAAAATTACTGTTCTCTAAGACAGAGCAGAGGAGATCTCTCAGAATACCTAAACTAGGGTGTGTAAGACCCTATAATGTAAAGGCATTGAATTTTGCCTGTTTCCTATTGTATTCACAGAGGCTAGAGCTCAATATTCACTTAGGATGTCTTCAATAAGTATTTATTGATATATTAATTAATGAATAATTATAAAGCAAAAAGGCAAAAATGATGTAAATTAGTAAGGTAAGGAGACAGGGAGAATCAATACAGGAAGGAAAATATCTGAGAAGAACTCTAGAAAAGAGGACATAAAATGGGAGGAAGAGAAAAATTTTTAAAACTATGTATTTCCTGAGCTGAAGAAAAGTATTATCTCCAGAATGAAAGCGTCTACTTTATGCAAAAACATGAATGAAAAGTTAAGCCATATGGTTGCAAATCCTAGTACAATTTCAACATAAAAATGAAAAGAATATACTTAAAATATTTAGAAAATAAGTTTAGGCTACCTACAAAGGAAAAAGAATATGGTATCAAGCTTCTCATTAACCATGTAGAAGGCAAGGAGACAACAGAACAATGCCTTTAGAATTTCTGAGGGAAATTAGTTTGAAGTTGGAATTCCATATCCAGTCAAAATAACAATCAAACTTAAAGAGAAATTAAAAGCATTTTCAGACCTTCAGGATTAAGAATGATTACCTGCTTGCAGGCATCTTATAAAAAACTTGAGTTTGTATTACGGAAAAGTAAAAAAAAAAAAATCAAGAAAGTGTAGCACATTTGGATTCACTGAAATTATGCAATGTAATCTCTGTGTAATCTGTTCAAATGAGAACAGGAAGTCAGAGAAGTCTATTAAAAATTTCCTTAAGAAGACGGATTCCATTCAACATCTGTATTATTAAGATCTTGAATGTTTTTACCAATATGACTAAACTTATGGGAATGTTTTGTTGCAAGTAATAAGAAATACAATTAGGAACTCTTTGGAGAACAAAAAGCTGAATAAGAAACTCATAGACTACATATTGAATACTAAAATATAACATGATTTTGAGCATTAAGAACTTGGAATGTTCTCTTTTGTTTGGCAGTTTCAATTACATAGGATTACATCTGCTTTACAATGGGTCCCCTTACAGTACTTTGATTGAAATAATATTTATTTGTTTTTAGTATTGTTTATGCATAATACTCATCTCATTTACATAATGTTACTATTTTATGAGGTTGATTTGTGTTCAGTTTTTAAACGAACCATTAGTGAAAACACAGACAATAACATAAAACTTGAAAAAATGAAACAGAATATAAGTTGGCAAAAATCAAACAATGGTATGTCTGACAGAATTTAGGAAATGGAAAGGGCAAGGAGAATTAAAGAAAAACGTTAAGTACACCACTTTCTTTATCTTGTGTAAGTGAGGTCAATAAGTACTCAGAAATTACATGAATGAAGAAACATTTGTGGAAGAATATTATTTCAAGTCATAAATCTAATACTAGAATAATCATAAATAATATAAATAATAACAATTGGGCACTAGAAAGGTGAAAAGTGGGAGCTAGTGTGATGATCTAAACTCAATATATACTGTCTAAAGTTGATAAATGAAGAAATAGAAATAACATATAATTATGGAGCCAGTGATAACCACAGATGAGCTGAAAACAAAAATTCTTTAGGGACTTCCCTGGTGGCAAAGTGGTTAAGAATCCGCCTGCCAATGCAGAGGACACGGGTTTGAGCCCTGGTCCAGAAAGATCCCACATGCCGTGGAGCAACTGAGCCCGTGCACCACAACTACTGAACCTGTGCTCTACAGCCTGCGAGCCACAACTATTGAGCCCACGTGCCACAACTACTGAAGCCCCCACGTCCTAGAGCCCGTGATCCACAACAGGAGAAGCCACCACAGTGAGAAGCCTGTGCACAGCAATGAAGACCCAATATAGCCAAAAATAAATAAATTTTTAAAAAATTCTTTAAAGTGGTTACAACTGCAGATTGTAGCTAGAAGTGAGGACGGAGGAAGGAAGTTTCATTTTTAAAATTTCCTTCTCAATTATCTTTAGAGATAGAGATAGAGAGATGGAGAAATACAGATATAGAAGTTCCTCTTACTGTTTTCTTTTTGCAAGAAGACAATGATTTCTCTTAAAGTTATCTTCACACCCACAACACCACTTCTTCTCTATTGATCAAATTAATTAGAATAGCAACTCCTCTTAGTTATTATTATAATTATTATCCTATCCTTTATTTAATAGCATTCTGAAAACCTTTTATGCACATTCTTTCCATTAATCTACCATTCTATTCTCAGCTATTATCCTCATTCTATATTTGGTGAAACTTTGTTTCAGATCAGTTAAATAATTTCCTCCAATCATTCAACTTTTCAAAAAATGTGTGTGTCAGAAACAGTGATAGGAACAGGGGAGCCAATGGTCATGGACACAGTTAAGTGGGAGTGGCCAACATTAATCACACAAATAAATATACAATTAAGAACAGAGATAAATGATCCAGAGGAAGGCAACATGGTTTCATGAATCGGTTTCACGAATCCACTTAATCTGCTTTAAATGGGATAAGAGGAAGTTTAAAAGGCAAAGAAAGGAGAGATGTTTTAGAGAGAAAAATAGCTTGGACAATGGTCCTGAGAGACAAGCATTGTCTAGTAAATAAACTACAGCTGCAGTGGCTGGAGCAAACAGCACCAGGGGGGCAGTACTGGCAGAAATGATTAGAGAAGTAGGCTGAGCCAGACTGCAGGATCTGTAGGCCACGTTAAAGACTGCCATTTTTATCCTAAGGACAATAAGAAGTGATTAAAGGACAAGGAGATATAATAGGATCAGATTTGCATCCTAAAATAAAGATTCTGGCTCCAGTGTGGAGAAGCCAGAATTTGGAGGGCTGGGGTTTCTGTGCAGATATTGTCTCTAAACCCAGTGCTCTTTCCAGTAGAGCTAACTTTGAAGAGGTATCTTTCTACTGAACAAGAAAATCACTTACTGAAATATTTTTCTTTTAGCACAACTTTCAGAAAATTTTGAAGAGTTGAATACCATTATCATTGTTAAATACTACCCAGAATGCTACCTTGAAAATAGAAGAAATGAATAAATGCTGGGTGAATAAAGGAACATATTGTTTCTATGTAACTTTTAAAATCACTATGTGAAAAGATGCCACCCATGTATCTCTTTGACTTGTATTTCCCTTCTGTAGACGATCAGTTATTTCCCTTTGCTCCTCTCCTCTCCCAAATAGGGAAGATGTGTCTTGGATATTGCCAACAGTAGTGAAGAGATTTCTGTAAAGTACAGAGGAACGATTCAGAAAGAAGGAAGGGAGAAGAAAGGGACTCAATTCTCAAATACTCATTTAATCTAAGGGTTTACGTGATCGAAAAGTGTTCCATGATCTCTGCAATGGGGTGATGAGGTGAAAGAAAGAAACAAAATACTAGGAGTGTGAAGATGTAATAACTAGTGAGCATGGAATGAAATAGATAACTAAGTTAAACAAAGACATGTAAGAAGATACACAAAGGCACATACAAGGCTCATACAGACAATAAAATGTGCCAACAAGTATGCACCTGTGTGCATGGCCACAGATATTTGCACAAACCTGCACATACAGTAGCCCTACCAGCAGTCAGAATACAGCCATTACACACATGAAACAGCCAGGCACCTAGCTGGGAGCAAAAGTAAGCTGGTATTCCCTACAAACGTTCCCGTGTGTATCTGTGTGCAAGGGTGTTTCAGGTGACTATCAATACCCACAGCAAAACTCAGAACATGTGCAAATGACAGGAGGCAGCCGGGGTGTTTTTTCTACTTAGAATGTACTGAAATCCCATCTTCAAATAAAATACAAATGAAATAGCTTTTGTCTTGTTAGTCCCTGATTCATCATGTTACATGTGATTCATTTACATGGAATATCACACTTAGATACCGTTTAATCATTTCAGGAAAAGACCTCAACACATTCATTTGGTGGGAAAATATTTAGGAAGCACCTTACGTGAATATTCTTACACTTGCTTCTCAGCTGATGGTGTCTTGAACACCCACACACACACTTTCAGTTAACAATGTGCCAGAAACTATTATCCTTGTTTTTACCTTCCCACACATAATTGTATTCCTTCTTCCCCTAAGCTTGTTTTTCAGGGTGTAAAAAGGTTGGAACATAATGTCTATTTCTATTACCATTGAAGACTAAGCTAATAAGATATACTTCCAGCTGAGAAAGCATATTTTAGAAGTTGGTGTTCATTGTTCATAACAATGAAATCAAGAAGACTGGATCACTTGAAATGGATTTCCTTAAAGAAATTCTTTTTAACAAAGGAAAATTCTTGTACACATTAGTATGTAGGAATCTTTCAGCAAATGAAGCAGTCATACATTTACCAAAGACTTTGACTTTTTCAGGATATTTAATGAAATATTAATAGTATATAAAATTGAGACATTTTGATTTGTATACACACAAGACTAAATCACGAGTTTAAAATGTTAACTAAATTAACAAATTCTCTATAAACAGGACTCCTATAAACAGTAAGCCCAGGTTTGGACGGAATGAAGTCTTTCAGTACTGAGTCTGTGATGGCAGGACCTGACAAAAGAAGAGGTACAAGGTGCTTCTAGTGCAGGTCGCCAAAGTTCATCTCAGGGACCACACATCTCCCAGAGCAACAAGATCCCCTTGCCTGGGAAACCAAGAAACTACAACAACAAAAAGGCTTCCTGATTGTTTTACCCGCATAACACACTCTATGTACTTTATCCTTGGGGGTGGAGTACTTATTGAAAGTAGCTATGCTAGTTAGAACTTTCTGATGGTGAAGAAAAACACCAACTCTGATTTACCTAAGAAGAAAGTTCTGAAAGAACTGAACACCCAGGATGTGAAAAGAGCAGGAACCAGGGAAGCAACAGAAATTTCTAGACAATCTTCCCATGTATTCACTGGATGATTTAGACAGACGATCTTTTGAATCTGTGTATTTCCATGCAGGAATAAAATTGTTGGAACTGATACCTGGTTGTCCTTGGGTATGTCACCTTCCCACTTTTGTAAACCTAATCAGAGGTGAGTTCAAGGGGTAGGTTACTGTGGAATCCAGAAGAGCCATCTCCCCAGAAAAAGGGAGGAGACTTACCAAAACAGGCTGGAGAAGGAAACAAGCTGTGCCCACATGACTGTGGTATCCAGCCTCCAAAATGTCCCCTAATAAACCTCATACCTTATACAGTTTATTGCATTTTGATCAGGGCTGATCTCTGAGACCAGAAGTCTTTGCAATGAAAGTAAAGAAGATTTTTGACTTTCAAGCCAAGGCCATAGAAGTCATTGGAACTTCTTCACTAGTCTCCTAGATTTTTTACTCTAGACAAATCCAGCTCCATGCCATGAGGACACTCAAGTGGCCCTGTGGAGAGCCCCACGTGAAGAGGGACTGAACCCTCCTCCCTTTAACAGTCTCGGGAGCCATGGGAAGGAACCACTGTGGAAATGGATCTTCCAGGTCCTGTCCAGGCTTCAGATGACCTCTACCCTAGCCAACATCTGACTACAACCTTATAAAAGGGTCTGAACCAGAGCCTGCCCAGCCAAACAGTTCCAAATTCCTGACCCACAGAAATGGTGAGAGATAATAAACAATTATTGTTCTTTTAAGCCACTCGGACTGGGATAATTTGTTAGGCAGCAATAGACAACTAACAGAGTGACCTATAGCCACTAAGGAACAACATAAGTTTGAGAGGTTTATGAATAAGTTAAACCAGCAGGAAACAGAGCACAGACTTACTTAATCACAAGTCGTTATTAATTACCTATAAAATAAAAAATAATTACCTATAAAAGGTGAGGCAATATTTTGTAATAATTAATGGTATGGGCTTTGAAACGAGACTGCCTAGATTAGTATTCTAATTACTCTACTGTGGGAGTTTCAGCAAATTACTTACCTCTGGGAGATAATAGCATTTTCTCTCATTTCAGAATAGGGCTGAGAAAAATGATACTTAACTCAAAGGTTACATGTGAAGATTATATGACATGATTCAATAAAACACTTAGAACTTTGGGTAGTAAGCATATAATACTTGTGTAATATGTAATATATAATATGTATATATCATAAAAATACACACACACACACATATATATACACATATATCTATACAGGCCTTGACATACATCTATATACTCATTTAATCCTGATAACAACCTTATGAAATAGGTACTATTATATTTGCCATTTTACAGATGAGGAAACTAAAGCACAGCTAGTAAAGTGTAAAGCCATGCTTCAAATCCAGACAGTTTATTAGCAGAGTTTGCCCTCTTAAATATTATGATATCGAATCCTCTAATTAATTAGGATATGCTCAATAAAGGCTTGATAATATTGATAAATCATGCTAGTTGATATTGGAAATAATACATCCATCATCTTTTTTTTTTAAGAAGTTTACATTTTAGATGAGAAAATGAGATTAACAGAAAATCAAAAATTTGTTAGGAGTATTTTGCTTAATGGAAAAGTAATGTTTCATTAAGGAGAATGAGAGTAGCATCGACATATATACACTACCAAATGTAAAATAGTTAGCTAGTGGGAAGCAGCAGCATAATACAGGGAGATCAGCTTGGTGCTTTGTGACGACCTAGAGGGGTGGGATAGGGAGGGTGGGAGGGAGGCTCAAGAGGGAGGGGATATGGGGATGCATGTATGTATATGGCTGATTCACTTTGCTGTGCGACAGAGGCTAGCACAGTATTGTGAAGCAATTATACTCCAATAAAGATATATTTTTAAAAAAGAAGATTAATTAAACTTTTTATTTAAAAAATTCAAATAAAAAAAGAATTAAGTTAATATTTATAAAGTGATCTCCAAAAACTAGTAATGGGACAATGCTCCACATAAACATGTTCTTGATGGGATAATAATGTACATACATTTGGGGACTCTGACGTAGTGTGCACAAAGCATCCTAAGTGTGTTTTGGAGTTTCAACCTTTCCCTCGCTGTCAGGTTGTTAGCAGCATTTCTCATTGTTTTCCCTGTACAGTCTCAGAAGTCTCCTTAACCTGCCCCTGATTGTTCTCATAATTTGCTTTCCATTGAGAAAAGAAATAACCAGCCATAACAGGTTGAAGAGTGTACTCAGAAATTCCTGTCTTCCCGGAACCTCAGAATGTAACCTTATTTGGTAATAAGATCTTTGCAGTTAAGGTAAAATGAGGTCACACTGGATTAGGGCAGTCCCTAAATCCAATGACTGGTGACCTTATAAGAAGAGGAGAAAACCAGAGATACATATAGAGGCACACGGAAGAACACGTAAAGACAGATGCAAAGATTGGAGCAGTGCAGCTATAAACCAAGGAATGCCAGAGATTGCTGGGAGCCACCAGACACTAGGAAGAAACAGGAGAGGATTTTTCACTGGAACCTTCACGGGGAGCATGGCACCACCAACACCATGATTTCAGACTTCTAGTCTCCAGACTGAGAGGATAAATTTCTGTTATTTTAAGTCACCAAATTAAGTGCTAATTTATTAATGCTGTCCTAGGAAACGAATATACCAACATCATAGAAATTGTGTTAAAAAGGCTCACTAAAATGTAGGCAGGTACTTACATCTCTCAATGTGGGTTAAAAAACCCTTCCTAGGGAAAACTTGTGCGTCTGGGGGCTTTGAAAATATTTCAGGAGCTGCAGAACCTCAGTTTATTATGGGCTCCAAGTCAGAAGCAAGAGATTGGAATTATTAAGTTGTCAGGAGAGCAAGGAGACCTGGAAACCAAGGATCCCTGCCTTGACTGGTAATAACATAAGTAGTCCCTGAGATTTCTTAAATTCTGGGGGAAAATAACTGTATGATTCCATCTGAGAATCTCATTACTTGAACCAAATACAGGTGATAATCTAAGGTCAGAAACACAGCAGAGAGAATAGATTGGCCCCAGCTGGAGTCTCCAAGCATCATGCATCACATGAGTCAAAGGTCCACAGAACCACCCTTTTCACCAGTGAATCGTGTTTATCAGCAATGGCAGGTTAGACTACAGAAGTTAGAAGTGTGCTTTTGTTAACTAAAGAGAAAAGGACACTTCACAATTGATATACTTGGAACAAGCTGTGTCCTATATCTTATTCTTTGTACCTCACTGCTTATTATTAGAAATTTACAAAGAGGAGTAGCAAAGTAGCAAGAAAGTCATTCCTATGGAATTTGGATATAACTTGACTTCTTTTTATAAAAATAACTAATGTTTCTTGCTTCCTGAAATTCTTCAGTTGGCTTTTGATGATTCACAGAATCTCAGTGTAGCATGAGAACAACAGGCTTTTGAATTTATTCCCCAGAATTTAAGCAGAGAAAATCTGAGGAAGATGGCTATAATGCAAATGATATAATAGATGAAAAGTGCTTGGAATATAGTATAAGTACATGCTAAAAATTAGTTCCTCCTACAGTTATCCTAAAACCTCTTCTTCTTTATAAATTCTTTTCTTTTCTTTTCTTTTTGCTGCTGTGTGGCTTATGGGATCTTAGTTCACCAACCAGGGACCAAAGATTGAACCCAGGCACTCAGCAGTGAAAGAGCGGAGCCCTAAACAATGGACTGCCAGGGAATTCCCTTTTTTCTTTTCTAGTGTAACAATCAGAGAAAGATTGCCTTGGCAATTCTAAAGTCTCACAACTACATATTAAAAAAAAAAAATTCCTAAGTTCTTGTCCATTTCCCTTTGAACTGTGATTAGTGGTACTAATTCTAACAAGTAAGATATAGCACATCATATACTTTAAGGCAATTAGCTGTTCCCTCACTTTATCTTTCTGAAGAAAATAAAGCCTCGCCCCTTTAGAATTTCTTCAGGGCTTATTGTTTTTTGTATTCTCCACTAGAAGCACTTTAAAGTTTTCACATTTCATATGAGGGCTCAAAAGGAAAAAAGAGGGGACTTCCCTGGTGGCACAGTGGTTAAGAATCTGCCTGCCAATGCAGGGGACACGGTTCGAGCCCTGGTCTAGGAAGATCCCACATGCTGAGGAGCAGTTAAGCCCATGCACCACAACTACTGAAGCCCTCAGACCTAGAGCCCGTGCTCGGCAACAAGAGAAGCCACCGCAATGAGAAGACCGCAAACCGCAATGAAGAGTAGCCCCTGCCCGCCGCAACTAGAGAAACCCCACATGCAGCAACAAAGACCCAACACAGCCAAAAATATTTAAATAAATAAATAAATTTATTTAAAAAGAAAAAAGAAAAAGGAAACCTACACTGATAGTGATATATCTATCAAAGAGACACAAGAGTTGATTAAAGGAGCTCCCAAAGGCCAAAGCTGGAACAATTTGAATGAAATAAAGTAATATTGGATTATAACCCAACATATAAAATAAACACTTCTGAGTTCATACTGATATAAATGGGGAAGAAGAGACAAATCTCCCATGCAGAAGAATTTCAAATAACTTAGGTAGATACTGTGTCCTCAAGGAGGTGGAGTATAACTCCCCATTACCGAAGTGTAGGCTGCAATAGTGACTTCCTTTCAACGAAGACAGTATGGAAAGAGGGAAAAAAGTAACTTAGCAGCAGAGAAACCTGACAAACAGTATCTAGCCAAAGTTAACATTAACCACAGCAAACATTCTGATAGCATGTACCTTAGATATGATGTGATGAGAATGGCATTTTACCTCTGTGGTCTTCCTCCCCAAAATGCATAATCTCAGTCTAAGCATGAGAAAAAGATAAGCCTAACTCAAATTGAGGGATATCCTACAAAATACCTGACCAGTACTTTCAAAACTGTCAAGGTCATTGAAAGCAAGATGAGTCTAAGAAACTGTCACAGTCTAGTGAAGCCTAAAGAGACATGACAACTAAATGCTATCATGTGGTATTGGACAGAATCCTGGCACAGAAATAAATGTTAATGTAAGATATAAATAACAAAGGAAACCAGATGCGAGGTATAAGGGAAATTTATGTATTATCTTTGCAATTTTTTTGTAAATCTAAAACTACTCTAAAATTTTTTTATTTAACTATATATAGATATATTCTTGGTTTCCATTCCTGGTTTCCTAGTTATTGCTAGCTAGCTTCCTCAGAAAGCTCTGGCTCAGCACCTAATTAAACCTCACAAAATGCTTACGAGATAGATTTTATTATTATAGCACTTTTACAGATAAAATAACAAAACCAGAAAAGTTTAAATAGCTTACGAAAGACCTGCCCAAAAAGTGGCAGAGCTGGAATTGGAAATCAGACAGCCAACTTCTAGAACTTATCATCTTAACCGCTATTCCATACTATTCTATAATATGACAGTATATAAAGAAAATATAAAACAATCTATACATACGTTTTTAGAATTGATATATTATTTTAGAAAAGTTAATTATTATAAATTCAACATGGAATAATCTATTGTATTTCCATAAATTCCCACAATAAATTATTAGAAAATAAAAATGCTAATGAACATACTATTTACAGAACATCAAAATTATGAAATATATTGATAGCAAATCTAATAGCAGATGTGTAAGACCTAAACATACAAAACAATAAAACATTATTGAGAGAAATTAAAGAAGACCTAGATAAATGTAGAGATTAACATGTTTACTCATGGGAAGACTTGATATTATGATGAGGATTTCAATTCTCCTCAAATTGCCAAAGAATCAACACAATTACAATGGAGTGGGCATTTGTGAGTGTAACTTTATAAATTACTCTAAAATTTAAATTTAATGCAATGGTCTTAGAATAGTCAAGATACTATTCAAGATAGAAGGGGAAAGATTTGCTTTAACACACGATGTTAAGATTTATTTTTAAAGCAACATTTAATTAAAACAGTGTGATATTAATGCCAGGATATACCAACAGACAACTGGAGTGATTTAAAAATAGCCCAGTAAGGGGTCCATGAACATATGGACATTTAATTCAAAATAATGGTAGCATTGTAGAACAATGTGGGAAATGTAGACTTTGCAATAAATGACCCTGAAACAATTGGATAAAACATGGGAAAAAACCAAAATGTACCTCTACCTAACATCATATATAAACTCTGGTGATCCAGAGTTTGGTAATTGGTGGTGGACATGATTTCCTGATTGTTCATTTTGCATTTTAGAATAATTCACTGAGCTGTATATTTTTGTGGTCTTGAACAAAATATATTTTAAATATAAAGATGCAAATTATTTTTTCATTTAAATATATTTTATTTCATGTATTTAAAAGTTTTATAAGAATAAGTCATCCTTGGGACTTCCCTGGTAGTGCAGGGGTTAAGAATCTGCCTGCCAATGCAGGGGACATGGGGTCGAGACCTGGTCCAGGAAGATCCCACATGCCGTGGAGCAAATAAGCCCGTGCACCACAACTACTGAGCTTGTGCTCTGGAGCCCGCGAGCCACAACTACTGAGCCTGTGTGCTACAACTACTGAAGCTGAGTGCCTAGAGCTTGTGCTCCACAACAAGAGAAGCCAAAAAAAAAAACAAAAAAGAATAAGTCATCCTTACAATGTTGTTATTTTTTCATTCCTAACTGTCACAGACCACAGAACATGAGACCCTTAGGATCTCACCCCTAGATATACCTAACTTGTAAAATATTTAGTTAAGATGAAAGTAAAATAGAATTTTATACTAGAAAAAAGATACATTTACCAAGGATGACTAGAGCTTTCATTACAAATTGCACACAGTTTCCAATAAGGTCTTCCTGAAGAAGACAAAGCTATAATCACTCTCAGTGCTATAGAGTGTCCCCATTGTGCAATTCGACAGGATGGTAATTAACATGGTCAAAACTATAACTGTCAAGCACGAAAGCAATGCTGAGTGTGTTTCTGACCCAGTTGCTATCAGCATGGGGTAGAAGAAGGGAAAACCTTGCCAAGGAATCAATCACTTCCATCAAAACGGAGCCAACCCTGAACAGTAGTTCAATAGTTTTATGAGAACAAATACAACCTCAACAAATTGCTGCCTAGAAATTAATACAGAGGGCTCTATTCCGTTTTTCACCTATGGTTTATGTGCATGTGTTCTAACTGCCTGCCAAGAAAGTAGCATTAAGGTGCTTTAGGAAGCAGAAAAGAGGTGAATGGCACCTTTCTGAACACACAAAAGGAATATATCAACCGTCAAAACTAGTTATAATCAGGACCACCCCTTTATTTGTTAAACTTTTTTTTTATTAAATAAGACTTCTCATTTCTAGAAATTAAGAATGAATGTTACTGCAACACCAAGTGGGCAGTAGTGGGTCATAAATATGGGAGAAGAAAAAAGATGCCAGAATTCTCTGGCAGAATTGTAAATGTAGACTAAGAAGACTAGCCAAGAAATTGACTGGATTGGGTCATCTTGGGTCACCTGGTGTTACCCAATGGCTGACTCTACAGTGTGCAGGGCCCCAAGCAAACAAACAAACAAACCAAAAAAACCCAGGTTTTTGCAGCACCCCCTTTCAATATAAACAATTTGATTAAAAATACATTACAAAAATCCATGGATCTCTGAAAGACAGGAAGCAGGACAGGATACAAGAAGAATTTTAATTACAAAGCAGGCCTGAGAAAGTCTTGTCCAACTTGGTGGGGAGCTCGAGAGGGAGTATTGGCTCCCACAGGGTTCTATGTCAGGCCAAAATGCCCAGGCCTTAGATAGCTCACTTATTCAGTCACTAGTTGTGAGCTTCCCTGCAAAGTGTGTGACCTAGAGGGGAACAACTACATTATGACAGAGAACAAGAGAGTTAACATATACGTGGAGCATAACTATGCAGATAAAGGTTAGAGTAATCTGCTCTAGAAAATCACTACTGCTGGCAGGGTGGCTGTGATAAGAGCTATTTACTTGAGCTTGCACTAATGCACAGTCACCCTACAGTATCCATGTAGTTTCTGCAGTGGCTAAACTGATGAATTAATAGGAGTACCACCACCCCTTCATCTTCTGGATCCTAAATCTCTAACCTCCTCCATCCATGCTCCATCTCCTGTGATGTACTATTGTTTTTGATTTACTATCTTGGCTGGGGAGGGGGCATTTCATTTGGCCATTAACCCATATACCATAGACCCAATATATGATAGTGTCAACTGCCAAGTATGTCAATTCCAATTATATAGTCAGGGAATGGATGAGTGACCATGAGGTGAGTTTGGACCCCTCATAAGCCAGACTTTGATTAGCATTCCATTTTTTACCTGGTCCCATATTTCCCCACTCTAACAGGGGGCCATGGTGACAGAGTATCAAGGTCAACTCAGACCCTATATCAAGGAGTTCTGAAATGCCTGGGTATGCCCCTTTACCTTGTATGTCACTGTGTGAGTCCATGGCCATAGGTAATACTGAAGAACTGGAGGAATAAGTATAGCAGGTATTTGAATTGTGTTGCAGCATACTTCCCCCTGGAGGTCTGATAACTTCTTCAGTCAGTGGATTCCTGGTCTGAAAATCAGAATTTTTGTTTGGTGACTGTCTCAGCCTCCTGCTTGTCCATTCTCATTTTCTTTTTGTTATATATTTTAATAGTACTCTTACTGGATGCCCATGTTTTTCCCTTTGTGATGCTGTGTTCAAGTAACTGTCATCCCAACTCTTTGTGTCAAGCTCTCCAAGCTGCCACTCCAGTGTCTACAATAATTGAGACTCTGACTTCTAATGGTTAAGCACCACCATCTACCTTCCATTGTTTCAGAATCCTCTCATCACCATGGTCATGAAAGAGCCTAGTTGTTAATGTCTTACCCTACGTTAAGTCCTGGCTACAGGGGAGAGTCACCAGTGAACTTTTTAAGGGAAGCTAATGCACTCACCAGCACATTCCTTATGGCCTTAGTAAATGGTGTGTCTTTTGAGCCTTCCTGTGGAATATAATCACCTGAAGGAGTTTTTGGCCACATGTAGCATTGATATATCCATTCCACTATTCCTACTCTTCAGAGCCTTAATCTCTTCCCCAACATCTGCATGGCATTTTTGGCATTTCAACTTTACTCAGCACAGGCCGTCAATTTTTTCATACTTCTAGGAGCCATGCTAATAGCAAGTTCTCACCATCCCCACTCAGATCCATAAATTCTTCTTTATCCAATTTTATGTTAAGGACCATATTGATCAAACAACCTCAGAATCTTCTCCCATGCAGACTCTCCCCACTCCTGCCAATATATGCCCCTAAATTTAACTGCTCCTTTTTGGTGTAGTCCCTTCTTCCCTTATCAGACCCAGAGTATATGTGCTAGAGGTATGCTATCACTTAACCCTAGTTACAGTCCTGAAAAGAATGGCCAGGAGGAGAGATAATAAAAGATCATGGTGGGGAGGGTGGGGGGAGGAGGTAGATGTTGCCTTGTGCTCTGTCTTATAGCAGGCAGAGTCCTAAAGGAAGATGTTTACACCATCTTGGATGAGTCTGGAGAAACAAAACCTTGCAGAGAATTCACCCAGATCTTTCCATCCTTTTTTGTCAGGGCCCCAGGTTTTCCTAATCAGGGTCCTAATCTTGCCATAACAGACTTGAGTTACTTGGGTTTTAATCATCTTTGAAGGTTAGTCCTTGGTCCTCTACTTTCTTCACTCTCTGACAAGAAGAATTGAGGACTTCTTTGTATGCAAAAGAAGAGGCCCTTTGGATTCACATCTAGCTTTCTATTGCCTTTTATTTTCTCTCAGATCTTTATTGTCTTTCTGAGGAACACCAATGGAATTCAGCAATACCCATCCAATCCCATTATCTTTATATCTACTATTTTCTCTATACATTTCAGACTTCTCATACATTACCTTCCATTGGCACACCTTCTCGATTCATTACGAGTTAAACAATTATACTTTCATGTATAACCAGTGATGAGGACCTCATTGCCAATCAAGCTGTGAGTGATCAAGCCCCAAAACCCCATCTTATCACCTGCTTTCTTAGACACTCCTGATCCCAACTGTTAGTAGATTAATTCCTTCCAAGCAGACTTTGGAATGTAGTTTGGAGGTTCAAGATAGTAATTAGGGATCAACACTTGTGAAGAGAGTGGGGAAAAAAAGGGACCAGACAGAAAACAGAGTAAAATATGATATATCTGATAAAGATATATCATGGCGAACACAATGAACACAATGAAGAGTGAACACAATGAAGAGCTCTGGGGCAAAGTTTGTCTGCTGTGGTTTCTCACATTGGGCCAGAAAGGACCTGTGTATACCTGCCTTTCTCAGCCATCAAATGCAGATACCTAGGTAGTGCATTACCTTAGTAAGTTTCCTTCCTGCAACTGAACCCAACCCTATATGAAAGTGCTTGGCTGACTGCACTGCCCACAACAACTGGGCAACAAGTCCTGCCTTGAACTGGGATTAGGGTGGCATAGACCTCCTTGTCTACAATAATAGATTAAAATTCAGATGTGCGAGTAAATGAGTCCCTAATGTTAAGAGCACAAATAATGAATTAAGGAGCACAGGGAACTATAGTTAATATTTTGTAATAATCTATAAGGGAAAAGAATATATATATATACTGAATCCCTGTGCTGCTGTACATCTGAAACTAACACAACATTGTAAATCAACTATACTTCAATAAAAATAAGTTTTAAAAAAACTAGGAAGAGAAGGGACTTTCTTCAACCTGATAAAGGGTATCTATGAGAAATGCACCACTAACATCACATTTAGTGGCAAAAGTCTGACAACAGTCCACATAAGATCGGGAACAAGACAAATATGTCCACTCTCAACACTCTATTGAACATTGTGTACCCAAGGTTCATTCCAGGTAAATTAGGCAAGAAAAAGAAATAAAATTCATCCAGATTTGAAAAGAAGGAAAAAATCATCTTGTTTCATAGATAACACTCTCTTATACATAGAAAATCTTAAGGAATCAACCAAAAAACATAAAGTTCAGCAAGGTTGCAGGACATAAGACCAATACACTAAAATCAACTGTACAATATTCATATATACTAGCAATAAACAATCTGAAATGAAATTAAGAAAATAATGCTATTTACAATAGCACCAAAAAGAATTAAGCACTTAGAAGTAAATTTCACTAAAGAAGGGCAAAACTTGTACATTGATACATACAAAACATTGTTGAAAGAAATAAAAGAATACCTAAGTAAATTTAAGTCTCTATTCCCTCATAGATAAAATGGAAACACTAATTGAATCTACCTCAGAGAGTTTGTGAATGTGTCATTAATAAAATAATGCCTGTAAAGCGCTTGACACAGAATACACTCAATACATATTAGCTACCATAATGATACCACTAAGGGAAACACCAGTCAAATGCAGGGTTATATAAGCTTATCTGACAGTCATTTTACTCTACGGACTTGATTGCCTAATGTAATATGTATGAATTACTCTGTGTAACACATGCTATATATCTATTTATGTCTCACTTCTTTTTCATATAATGAAAGTGATTACATTTCTGCTGAGATTTACTTTTAAATCTAATTGGCAAATATATATCACGCTTGTTTTATGAAATGCAGCAGGCTTTTTTTTTCTTTTACTTTTTTTTTTGAAAAATGTTTGTAGTATGCCCTGCCCTAGAGAGACCTTATCTTTCAGAAAATCACACAGACAACTAAAAGACATAACAACCCAATGTCAATAATATAACTGCATTGTGGGTGTTTGAGGTTTTCTTGGATGGCTAAATGACAAAGAAAAATAAATTTACTACTCTGATTTTCAAGAGGGTAATCATATTTCACACTACAAAAGCAGTATCTTGCTACAGCAAAGCCATAATCAGTCATCATTTTCTTCACCTTTTTGTGATGGTCTTTAAAACTCATAAACTCTAATCAAGTAATTTGGGGATTACTTGATCTACTTACTGGTAATTACAAGCAAGCCCTTTAATAATTTAAATGTTTCCTGATTTAAAAAAAAATCTGGCATTTAAATAGTAACATTGAAATGTCTGTACTTCTAGCTTTGTTGGAGTGTTTTGCGTTTTCAAACACCATAAAATTACAAAGCATAAGTTGGGAAGATATTTGCAGTAAACATGATAAACAACAATCATATCTTCCTGAAGAATGTAGCGTTCATACAAGAGAAGAATGACAAATGTAAACATGTGAGGAAATGTTCCCCTTAGAACCAAATGTACAGTAAAGTAGAATAACACCATTTTGGCCTAACAATTTGACAAAGATTATAAAGTTGTTAATATTTATTGTTCAATAGGATGCAATAAACTGGCTGGAAGGAATTTAAATTGGAATAAGCTTTACAGAGTACTTTGGCTACATATATTATCAAGAGCCTTAAAATTTTTCATACCCTTTGATACAGCAATTCAACCTCTAGTAATTTATCCAAAGGAATAATTGCACCATAAGCACAAGGGATAATCATAGCAGATATCTGATAATTTAAATCATTAAAATTTAAAATTTGTGGTAACCTAAATGTCCAAAATTTGGGTACTAAAGTAAATTTAAAGGGGACTGTATTTGATGAAATACCATACTATCCAAAAATCACATTTTCCAAGACTAAATGATATGAGTAAATGCTCACACTTCAATTTTAAGTGAAAAAAGCAAAGAACAAAACAAAAACAAAGCTACATACATAGTTTGACCAGCTTTGTATAAGAATTCTCTCCCTTTCCCAAGTAATTTGGGTAGAAATAAATTGTCCTTAAAAGATTATATTTTAGGACTTCCCTGGTGGTCCAGTAATTAAGACTCTGTGCTTCCAATGCAGGGGCGTGGGTTCGATCCACGGCTGGGGAACTAGGATCCCGCATGCCACGTGGCACGGCCAAAAAAAAAATTTGTTTAAAGATTATATTTTTAAATTAGCACAAACTGGATCAGAATATACATATGCAAAAGCCTCTGAACGGGCAGAAGAGCGCCCACGCCACCAACTGCTACCCGGGAAGAAGGAAGCCCCCCTACCTTCTATCAGAAAGATGTGTCATTTAGTTGAATATGTTCGTTAAAATGGAGGATTCAAAAATAGATGGATAGATGGGCAGACTGACAGACAGACAGACAGATACTCTTTCACCAACCTTTTGATATATTACCAAAACCTAGTCCTTATATAGAGGCCTGCTAATGGTAATTCGGTGCCTTCTTTATGAATGAACAACATACTAAATAAAAGCTCCGTGGTTTCCAGTTATAGGTTTCTTTAAAACTAGAATACAACTTAGAGTCGGTTGTAAGTTGTATAAGTACATCTTTTTAGGTGTTTCTCATCCCTTTGTTTTCTAATCATTTACAGTTGACTCACCCAATCCTAATTTGACAGCAATTTCTTTTTAGTGACTTCCATTATCATATATCATATATTTTAAGCCTTAAAAAGTACAGTAATGATGGGCTTCCCTGGTGGCGCAGTGGTTGAGAGTCCGCCTGCCGATGCAGGGGACACAGGTTCGTGCCCCTGTCCAGGAGGATCCCACATGCCTCGGAGCGACTGGGCCCGTGAGCCATGCCCGC
This sequence comes from Delphinus delphis, assembly GCF_949987515.2. NCBI lineage: Eukaryota > Metazoa > Chordata > Mammalia > Artiodactyla > Delphinidae > Delphinus > Delphinus delphis. The sequence goes on from NC_082687.1 coordinate 71,291,893, forward strand.
TGAGCCTGCGCGTCCGGAGCCTGTGCTCCGCAACGGGAGAGGCCACAACAGTGAGAGGCCCGCGTACTGCAAAAAAAAAAAAAAATACAGTAATGAGACTTCCTTGGTGTCCAGTGGTTAAGGCTTCACCTTCCAATGCAGGGGGTGCAGGTTCGATCACTGGTTGGGGAACTAAGATCCCACATGCCTCGTGGCCAAAAAAACATAAAACAGAAGCAATATTGTAACAAATTCAATAAAGACTTTAAAAATGGTCCACATCAAAAAAATGTAAAAAAAAAAATCAGATTTATCTCTAAAAAAAAATACAGTAACTCACTTTTTATCTATTTATGTTCCATTTACTTTACAGAAATTTAATTTTAATCTGAGTCACTGTATACCAAAAAATCTAAAATGTGTGGCGTGAGCTTAGTGGTCAGGTCGATGGATAGGAAGGTGAAATCAGAGGAAGGAATAATTACAATTCATTTAATACAGTGCTAAATAGTTGGGAGAAAGAAAAGCAAGACTAAAAATATCTCCAAATAGCCAAGTAAACACCAAAAGCCACTGTGGAGCTGAAGCTTAACACATGATTAACTCTGAAATATACGGATTATTAGCTACAATACCGAGATTCACAGTAAGAAACCTACAGATACAGATATCCTTTGCTAACAGTATTTATCATTAACTTATAAACAGCTGAAGTGTCTCTTCCAAGTTCAGAGAAAAGAATATGGGATATAATTCAGGAAAATTGCTACTTTTTAGAACATGCTGTTTTGGTTTTCTGCATATAATTTCCAATATGGTCATAAATTTTCTCAATAGCATACATAGTGGGAATTAAAAAAACACCATGTGCCATCTATTTGTAGCCCCCTTACTGTTAGCCACAGGCTACCGGACATTTAATCTAGCTGTATATCAATGTAGTGAAAAGCCAAGAAGAGGACAGAAGCAGATGGAAGGGACAGAATGGAATTGTCACAGAGAAGGTTGGTTGAACTTCTTCTACTGCTTTGAAGACCCCAAAAAGAACACTTGTCTGTTCTTGATTGATCAAGGTGGAAGAGCCCAATTTAAGGTGACTACATCATATACCAAATAGCTTCTCAACCCAGGTGCTCAAATGAGATATAAGTGTAACACCAGACATTGATGGCTATAAAATTTTTATAACAAAACTTTTTACAATGAAGATAAATTTATCATAGTTAAAATTGTGTTTTGGTGCTATTTGTGTGGCTTTTTTCATAAACATTGTTCGGACAAAATTCTCCATATGTCTCTCACATTTCTGTATGTCTTATGAGAAGAGCTACTGATAGATCTTTTACTGGGCTCTCTTTGGAAGGATGTTTGGATAGCAAAGAGCCATGGAAGATAGATATACTGCCTCTGAAGCAGAGGGCAGATTTGCCTACTGTCCAGTATAATAAAGATAATATCTCCCTTTAGAGCAAAGATTGGACAGGTTTGCTTGCAACCATTTTACAAAAGATTGAGGTTTACTAAGCTTGAGGTCCCTCAGCTGTGATGCAAATGCACTACCTGCACAGCATCTACCTGGGCCCACCTCTGCATGGCTCCTGTGGGGCTTGGTGGGAGGTCGGGCAAGGGGTCAATGCAAATTAAGACTCATGCTGTTTGCCACACCTAGAGTAATAAAATCCTTTGTCTCTGACCCAAGAGTTTCATGTCTCCTACCAGTATCCATGAAACTGTAGCAGGCTAACATGTTAGTGTGCAAATAGGATAAAATTTCAGACCCTTCCAAGTTCTTAATAAAGCTCTGAATTTAAAATTAATATTTTGGCAATATAACTTCATCTGCCTTTAAAGAGTGCTCTGTATTGGTAATACTTCCTAATATTGCCAGATGGGCAATGTAAATATATTGATTCACAAGTTCTCTAATTTTAGTGTAGTAGTTTCCCTGGAAAGTAACCTTCAAAGATTATGGTTTCTTTTCTGAAACATGGCTAGTTGGACAGCCAAAAATAAGAATCCTGATGGAATTTTTCTCTATCACTTTCCAGTAAGAGACTTGGAGTTCCGAGTAATTATATGTTCACTTTGGCAGTTTTGTGAACTTTTAAATCTCCAGAATTCACAGAAAAACATTAGCAAAAAGAAGGGTCGTTTGGCCATCGGTATCAGTGTCGACTGCAAAGGGACTGTCACCTTACTCCTCCTACTGACAGCTCTTGTTTCTGATCCCAGTTCAGATCCCTGGCAAGCTGTGTAGGGTTTGTTTTAAAAAGTACATTGCCCCAGTCAAGGCACACATGCACTGCTAAGGTTTAAAAGATCATTTGGTGATATTATTATTTTTTTTTTTTTTTTTTTTTTTTTGCGGTACGCGGGCCTCTCACTGCTGTGGCCTCTCCCGTTGCGGAGCACAGGCTCCAGACGCGCAGGCTCAGTGGCCATGGCTCACGGACCCAGCCGCTCAGCGGAATATGGGATCTTTCCGGACCAGGGCACGAACCCGTGTCCCCTGCATCGGCAGGCGGACTCTCAACCACTGCGCCACCAGGGAAGCCCCATTCGGTGATATTTTTAACTACGGTTTCTCATATTCCTTGAAGGAGTCAGCTGAAACTGGGGATATGAACATCAGGATTGGGAATGAAATTTGTGGGTTCCCTGCCAGGGGCTTTTACAAATCCTTGAACTGATTCACTGTGAGCCATAAACGTCTCACCTATTTTCCTGCTATAGCATCCTAATTTATCTTCCTGATTTCACCATTGCCTTCCAGCAATCTACTCTACAGCCAGTAGACTATACAGTTTATGCAATTTTAAACATAAACTGTACCATGAAACATTCTATAAACAATATGATTATTTTGAGTACATGTTCTATAACTCTTAAATGGCTCTTAATCAATAAACCTATACAGTATGTTAAATCCATTCAGTTACTTTGGCATATATTTGGTGCACATACAAGAAAGGGATATTGCTCAAGGTTAAATATTCTGTGAGGATTTCACTCATAGAGTCTTTATTTACAGCTGAGGTGAGCATTTGTTTATACCTGCTTTCAAAACATTCCAAGGTGAAATCATTGTACCTCTGTTTTCTGATTAAAATGAGTGAGCCTCAGTCGCACATCCATCTAGATGCTGGGTCAAACCCCAGATTATATTTTAACTAGAATGTTGTTATTTCCCACAGGTAGCCTCTGGCCATCTCCATGCAGAGATAGAGGGTTTCTATTAAGACAAGTGCTTTTATCGAGCTTCTCAACTTTGTGTTTTAGCCCTTTCAAAACATGAGTTTAGCACTTAACTCAGAAAAACTGCACTCCCAGTATTTGTCAAAGAGTATAACCACAAAATCACTGCTGATCAATAGCTATCACAAACTGAGTTGAACAAAACTATTTACGGATGATTGTCTGAAGAATAGGTGGTCCATTTATTTGTCTACTTTAAAGTATCTCCCTGGATTGGGTCTGATTGTCACAGAACTCTGAAACATTTGGCTTGCTCAAAACCTTATTGTGACAGAAATGTAATTTGGTGTTAGGCTATTATTTTATTTTAAAATAATTTTTAAAAAAATAATAAACTGTATTTCAGAAATAATGATAGCTTATTAAGTGTTGATTATGTGCCAGTCAACATTCTAAGAATCATGAGCACGAGATTTAATTTAATCCTCACAACACATTTGAGTGAACAACGATTGTTTTCCCTATTTTAACAATGAGGAAGCAGAGCCACAAAGAGATTGAGTAATTTGCTCAAGGTCACTCAGCTTGAAAATGGTGATATGAAAACTTGAGTGCAATTTTCAGAGCCCATTCCCTTAATCATGACAGGAATTACTTACTTCTGTAATGACTTTCAGGAGATAGTTAGAAATATTTTTTATTACATTTATATGGTGCCCTCCCTATGAGGACCCATGGAAGGAACAGCTCCTTCATCTCAGTAAATAGAAATGTTATTCTCCTTTGGGGCCATACAGTCTTCCTAATTTTGTAGACATTGTACATTTTATAAATGATAATTTATTCATTTTTGTATTGCTGCTTAAAAGTTTGAACCCATAGTAATTTATATTTGAGAAATTGACAATTTTATAAATACATGTGTTGAGTATTAGAGTCATCACATTTTCCTTTTGTCTATGGTAAATATAAAAATATTTATAAACATTATTATGACATATTTATAAATATAAATATATGCATACATATATATTATATATGTGTATATATATCTGTTTTATATATATATATACTATATAGTGTATATATATATATATATATAGAGAGAGAGAGAGAGAGAGAGAGTGTGTTAGATAAACCTAGATGACTTCTCAAAGACAATTAGCTAGTTGGTGATTGTCAGGGGATCTAAGTTGCTGGTCTCTAAGTGCTCTTTCTACTGTGTTATCCTATATTATTTCCTGATGGAGAAGGGGAAGACAAAAAAAAAAAAGACAGAAAATTAAGACTAAGCATGCCTCCAAAGAGCTGAGTAAACAATTGTGGGTTATTACATGGTTAATTCTGAAAAATTAGGATCATTAACTGCAACTATCTAGACTGCGCGTGTATGTGTATGTGTGTGTGTGTGTGAGCATTTGTACAAAAGAAGGAAGGAAGGAAGGAAGGGAAAAAGAAATTTATTAAGTCATCTTTTAAATTTAAAAAAATTATATCTCTTCTTACCTCATTTTGTGGTTAAGATCAATCGAGATTTCACTTAAAAAACTGAATCATTTAATATCATGTTTGCCCAATCCCTCTGCTAAAAGGATTTCTGTTATGCCTAGGTGACCAGAGTTCACTCTCTGTAAATCCACACTTCCTGTCATTGGAATAGGACCAGGACTGAGCACCTGACGCCAAGGTAGCCAATCCATCAGTTCATACATGAATCATGGTCAGGGGAAATGATAAATTTTGCTAATCAGACTTGTCTCCCTCAGCCAGTGAAACAGGGAATATTGAGAGACTTACGTTGGTTAGCAGTGGATCTAAAAGTGAAACATACTTATCATGTGACTGTGTCAGGATGTAGCAAGCTGTAAATAGATGAAGAGTGAAGACTGGTGTTAGCAGGGGTTCCTGGGACTTTACTTTTTACCGAGTGATCATGAAGTCCAAGTGGAGTTGTATTGTTCAGTTCTGACCAAATATGGAAGTTACTTGTCAGCTTTGTATATAGGTCCCCACACACACACATCTGCCTGGGCCACATACAGGCAGCTGAAGAAAAGAAGAAATATGCAGCACAGAAAAGAGAGGTAGTCGGTCCAGAGAGAGAGAGAGGCAGGCAGAAACGAAAGGCAGAAAATAGAGAGAGGCCAGTCCAGACTATTTCAATACCTCACATTTTGCTGAGTGATTCTCCTTAAGTTCTCTGTAATAACTGGCATAACAAAGAAATAGAAAATTGTAGTATCTTTCTGGAAAATTCTGATTTACCAGGTTTGGGAATGTACATCAAACTATTAACCTGTATTTACAAATTATTGTGAATTAGTTTAGAGGATAATTATTTTTCCAATAACAAGAGGCTAATAGAATTAACTGATAGTTAATGGAGGCTTAACCAAGAGCAAAGTTCATCTCAGAGAAGCATGAGATTCCAAGGTAAGATTCCCCAGCAGATCACCATACAGGCAGAAAAGTGCACAGTGGTACTGTGCATCTATCCAAGAGGCCTCAAGAGTAAATAAGAAAAGAAAAGAGAATTCAAGATTTAAACATCATGAAAGAATTGGAACATGAGCTCCAATGCCATCAGCTTCTTTCACCACTTGGTGTCTGCTTCTCTCTCTAGATATTCCTCTTGTATGATATTCCTACAGACAAGCTTCACCTCCTTCACAATCCATGTGATAAAACAAACAACCAATAACCCATGGGTCTCCCATATTACAATCTTGGAAACAAGGATAAATTGGTTCCAGTGTTCACCTATATTCCCAGCGAAGGAACTCAATAGCCCAAATGGGTCAAAGTCTCATGTCTGGTCCAGCCAATGGTGACAATGGAAAATAAAATTGTGTAACAATAATATGGCAACTCTCACTGCAACCATTTGAATGGATGGGAAGAGGTTCCTAGACGAGAGCTTTTTAACCAATAACACAATAGCTAGGTAATGAAGGACACAATACAACTAGCAAATATAATTATAGTCAGATAATACCCACTCGGTTGTCTTTATCTCCAAAGCAATTCAGGCAATCCTTTTCCTCACCCTATACTCACCATGATAAACTCTCTTGAGTTCATTTAAATGCTGTGTAATATATGGAGGCTACTAATAATATTTGGAGGAATTGATTGCTCTTGTTTTATGTTAATGGCAAAGTCAATGGGAAACTATTTTAGAAATAATTTGGCAATATTTATCAAGAACAATTGTTATCATATATGTTTCCTCTTTAAATCTTTATAAAGAAAAAAATAAGAAAGATAAAAGAATAAGGAAATTAAAATGAGAAAAAATAGAAAAATTTTAAAATAAGAAATAAAATAATAATAAATGGGGAAAATAGCTAAACAATGGTGAACATATCAGTATTATTGGCTCTTTTCACCACTAACTTTCCATTGTCTCACAAGGAGGCTAAATAATTTCTCCTGTATGTCTCTTTCACGTACTTCTGTCCTTTCTCAGAAGTCTTGGTCTCAGCTGAAGCTTTAATGTCTCACCCTGTACCTCAGGCTCCTGACATATATTTTTACAAAAACATTTACTCTCTAAAAAGGGATTTATAGTACCTTTCTTAATATTATTTGTGGCTACAAAAGACTGATAAAACGTAATTGTCAAATACTACAGAAACAGGTAGTCATGGCCATTAATGAGATTATTTTAAAACTAACGGGAACATGGAATAATTCTCATAAACAGATGCTGGGGGGAAATACTGGGGTGAATTCAAAACCGTATCTTTGAACTGATTACAACTACTTATAAATGACATAGGTTCACATGAACAATAAATATTGTAAAGGAACAAGGAAAAAAACAAAAAAAAAAGAAAAATGGTTTAAGAGATGGATTTTTGAGTGAATACATTTCTTTCAGAATTGTTGCTCTTATCATCATTTTCTTTGCATAATAAATACAGTTAAATGAAAAAAATGGTGGAAAGGAGTTACAAACAAGGCAGAGTAAGTCATTTACCCAGAGCCTTGAGCCACCTTGGGTCGCTTAGATTGGGAGATCTTCAGTGGAGCCTCAGGTCTCTGACACTGGCCCCTCCTACCACACACCCAGCACGTTTGCTGGACAGCTGCAAGGGAGGTTTTCATTACAAACTTTGATCATCTTCTGAAGGAACAGAAACTCTTCTAATCACTGCCAGCACATTCGCCCTTTTCTTTCTAATCTTAGAGAAATAATTCCTCTAGACATGCTGTTAGGTTTCTAAACGTTTAGAAATGTTCCCTTGTCTACAGGAAATTTCAAGTCATGTACATTATGTAGGCTAAAAAGCACAAAATAATTGCTCAAAGTTCAAGTGAGGAGTAGTGAGAAACCACATTTCTCCAAAACCCCTATCAAATGGTGGTCCCCACATCTGCTCAACAGTTTTGCTGGGTTTAGTTTCCAGTTACTTCTATTTATTCTTTTAAAACCTTCAACAATTTGTGTCCCTTTGAATGCCTTTTTGTGACTTACCAAAGCACTATTTGGAAAAATGTATAACAATTTTCAGTAATTTATTCCCCCCAGTTAGACACAGAATGATAGTGGTCAAATGCCTTGAATTAAGATTCCTGTTTGGTAATGCTTCCATGAAAACCTCCTTTCCATGCATTTATAGAAAGTAATTTCACCTCCTAAACTCCAGTTTAATACTTCTCCTTGAATACAAAAGCATATACCTTTACAAAAGCTAAACCAAAATGAACCTTGTGTACAACTGTATAACTAAAACATCAAAAACAGAATTTAAACTCTGTCTCCTTAAGATTATATCTGATTCAATCATATGTCCCCATGATTTTATTTTACTTTATTTTATTTTAGCTCGCTTGATTTTTGCTGTTCCTCTTTTGACAGATAATGGAAAAAGGGAGGAAGGGAGAAGAAAGGACACAAGCCTGCACTTACTTAACAGAGAAACAGTACCAAAATAACTGGCTATTGTATTCTTTGTAGTCAAAGGCCTTTTCCACCTCCACCAAAGGTGATTTAGTTTCAGACTGAGAACAATTTGTCTCTGTTTGCTTTAGAAGATTCTCTTGCTTTAAGTAAGAGGGGCTGCGGGGGAAGGTGGACACTGTCTGTTCTGAATGTTCTTGGGCAAAATTACAGAGTTTCGGTTAAATAAACCTAGGGATACACCCAGCACTGTTCTGCATTTAGCATATTAAACAAAGAGAAAGGAAACACAGGTAATTTTATTATAGCTTCACATGCTTCTCCCTCTGTTTGCCAGTGGTTTTTCTAGTAGCTCTCAAGTTATTTTTAAACTCTAAAAAAATACCAAAATACTGACACCTTTCCTGAGGACAGGTGAGGCCCTAATGTTTCATAACATGCCAGTGAATTTACTTGGAACATAGATTTTTGTTTGTTTTGTTTTTGGGGTTTTATTTGGTTTTTTGTTTGGTTGGTTGGTTTCGTTTTTTTTGGCCATGCAGCTTGCGGGATCTTAGTTCCCCGACCAGGGATCGAACCCGCATGCCCTGCAGTGGAAGCACAGAATCATAACCACTGGACCACCAGGGAATTCCTTGGAACATAGTTTTTAGTATAGACTGGTTGTGTTTTGTGATGCTAGGCCATGAAAGTATCCGTATAAAAACTGATTTGAAAACATACATTCACCCCAATGTTCACTGCAGCACTATTTACAATAGCCAAGACATGGAAGCAACCTAAATGTCTATCAAATGAATGGATAAAGAAGATGTGGTACAGAAGTGCAAATCAAGACTATAATAAGGTATCACCTCGCACTGGTCAGAATGGCCATCATCAAGAAGTCTATAAAAATAAATGCTGGAGAGGGTGTGAGAAAAAGAAACCCTCCTGCACTGTTGGTGGGAATGTAAATTGGTACAGCCACTATGGAGAACAGTATGGAGGTTCCTTAAAAAACTAAACATAGAGCTACTATATAATCCTGCAATCCCACTCCTGGGCATATATCTGAGAAAACCATAATTCGAAAAGATACATGCACCCCAGTGTTCATTGCAGCACAATTTAAAACAGCCAAGATATGGAAGCAACCTAAATGTCCATTGACAGATGAGCAGATAAAGAAGATGTGGTATACACACACATACACACACACACACACACACACACACACACACACACACACACACACACACACACACTGGAATATTACTCAGCCATAAAAAATAATGAAATAATCCCATTTGCAGCAACATGGATGGACTATGAAGTCCATCATACTATGAAGATTATCGTACTAAGTGAAGTAAGCCAGAGAAAGACAAATATATATATTGCTTCTATGTGGAATCTTAAAAAAAAATGATACAAATGAACTTATATACAAAATGGAAATAGACCCACAGACATAGAAAGCAAACTTATGGTTACCAAATAGGAAAGGGGGGTTAGGGATAAATTCAGAATTTGGGATTAACATATACACACTACTATATATAAAATAGATAATCAACAAGGCTGTATAGCACAGGGAACTATACTCAGTATTTTGTAATAACCTATAAGGGTAAAGAATCTGAAAAAGAATATATATATATATATCTCTGAATTACTTTGCTGTACACATGAAACTAACACAACATTGTAAATCAACTGCACTTCAATAAAAAACCAAATACACAAAAAAGAAAAACCTACAAAAGTAACTATAAATACAGTACATAAAATTAAAACCAAAAGAAATGCTAACAGATGCGTACATATCTATCTATTAAAAGAGAAAATTTAAAGTTCAAACGAATTTATGAATCATTAATAAAAAGACCTTTATTGGACAAACTTGGACAACTTAGTAAGTGTACCAATAAAATTAAATGGCAGTTTTTATGTAACTTGTTTATTTATATCTGGAAAATTATAACTTGATTTTAAAACAGTACTCCTGTAAGAATTTTTAAGACATGGTAACATTTAATAGCCAGAGAAAGTTATGGAATTGCAGTTATTATAAAGTTGTGATATATTTTGGGAAAAAAAGATTTTATATATATATATATATATATATATATATATATATATATAAAATGGAATATTACTCAACCATAAAAAGAATGAAATAATGCCATTTACAGCAACATGGATGGGCCTAGAGATTATCATACTAAGTGAAGTAAGTTACACAGAGAAAGACAAATTTCATATGATATTACTTACATGTGGAAACTGAAAGAATGATACAAGTGAACTTATTTACAAAACAAAGATAGGCTCACAGACATAGAAAACAAATTTATATTTACCAAAGGGGGGAGAGAGGGAGGGATAAATTAGGAATTTGGGATTAATGGATATACAAAATAGATAAACAACAGGGACCTATTGTACAGTACGGAACTATATTCAACAGCTATGATATCTTGCAATAACCTAAGGGTAAGCTGGGACGAGGTGAGAGATTAGCATTGACATAAAATAGATAGCTAGTGGGAAGCAGCTGCATAGCACAAGGAGATCAGCTCAGTGCTTTGTGAACACCTAGAGGGGTGGGACAGGGAGGGTGGGAGGGAGATGCAAGAGGGAGGGGATATGGGGATATATGTATACGTATAGCTGATTCACTTTGTTATACAGAAGAAACTAACACAACATTGTAAAGCAGTTATATCCCAATAAAGATGCTAAAAAAAAGGATAATGTATATCTTGCAATAATCTATAAAAGAATCTGAAAAAGAATACACATATACATACATATACATATACACATATGTATGTATGTATAACAGAATCACTTTGCTGTATACCTGAAATATTGTAAGACAACTATACTTCAATTTCTTAAAAAATATCCATGACACAGTCAAATCTCCATTTCTTGGAGAATGGAAGCATTCAGTAGTTGAGGTGGTTAGTCTACAGCTATGCTCCTTTCATAGACATTAATATTGTAGCCCTTAATATGTTGTCTTATGCCTGGGCAACTACCCATCTCTGAAGCAATCTCTGTGACAAGAAGCACCAAATTACCATGATAGGTTAAAACAATTCTGGAGGGTGTAAAAATATGAATACCCCATACCCCTCTCCCCAAACTGCATGGCTGGTACATAATGTTCTAGGAAATGAGCTGGGAAAACAACCATAATATGTAATAAATTTTCAATAATTGAATGTATAAAACAACATGTATCACTAAATAAATAATTGTATTTATCTGGGCAATATTTAGCCAATTTATTTTTGAAGATATTTTGGTTTTGAAAATTCTAAACAGACTATTTTTCTTTTTTAATTGAGGTAAAATACACAAACATAAAATTTACTATTTTAACCATTTCAGGCATAAAACTCCATGGGATTAAGTACATTCACAATGCTGTATAACCATCACACTATTCATTTACAGAACTTTGTACTTTGTACCCATTTCACAGAAACTCCCCATTTTCCCCTTCCGCCAGCCTCTGGTAACCTCTGTTAGACTTTCTGCCTCTATGAATTTGCCTATTCTATGTGACTCATGTAAGTGGAATAACACAATACTTTTTAAAATCTAGCTTATTTCAAATTGTATGATGTTTTCCAGGTTTGTCCATTCCATTCCTTTATCAGAATTCCATTCCTTTCTAGGCTGAATCGTATTCCATTGTATGTATATATCACATTTTGTTTATCTAATCATTTGATGATGGATATTTGGGTTGTTTTCACGTTTTGGTTACTGTGAATAATGTTTGCTGTGAACACTGGTGGACATGTATCCTGCTTGCAATTCTTTTGGGTATGTACATAGAAGTGGAGTTGCTGGATCACATAATAATCCTTTCTGAGGAACAGCCGTTTTGTTTTCCATAGTGGCTGTACCACTTTACATTCTTATCAGCAATGTACAAGAGTCCCAATTGTGGTTTACTTTTTAAATCTCTCTTTCTCTCTCTCTCTCTCCCTCTCTCTCTCTCTCTCTCTCTCTCTCTCACACACACACACACACACACACACACACTTTCTTTGCCAAGCAGTTTTTGAACATATATTATCAGCAAAATGCCAGGTGGGTCAAGAAAAACTAGGCACTGTCAAACATTCTTTGAACAACAACAAAAAAATAAGTCCTAATAATACTAAGCAAAGGCTGGCTATTCTGAAATTAAAATTTCATGTTAATTGATTTGTATAAAAGAATGTATTGCTTATCTGTCTAAATTATTTGCATTTATGGGGTTTCTTTGTTTTATTCTTGTACATATTATTTTTGGATCCTCAGAATTTATAAAAAATTAAGAGTATATCAATAAACGTTAATAATTATGCTTTAGCGAACAGAATGCAAACATGGTAACCTATTTTAGTTACAATATGCAACAATATTGGGAGAGAGCAAAAACAATATAGTTGTTGTAGCTACAACTATTTTTAAATGTTTGCTATGTGGTAAAAACTGGGGTAAGTGCTTAGCAGACATTATCTGTAAATTAGATCCTATGATGCCCATGCTAGGAATAAAGAAACTGAGCCTCAAAGATGCTGTGGGAATTTGCTCAAGGTAAAAGAGTAAGTATGTGGCAGAGCAAAGATTGGTCTTACAAGTTCACTATGGAAAATACCACATTTATTTTGACAGTGTTTGGTAATGCTTAAATACGTAATGCTTATTATGAGAGGAAATATTAAATAATTTTCAGGTTTCACCCTAACTCCTGGCAGTAATTGACGGTGCCCAAATGCTTCCACACATAGTTCAGAACAGCCGGAAAAGAGTTATAGTGCTATTATTGATCAATTTAGAATGTTATGATCATTTACTTCTGGGAAATCACATATCTCCCCAGAATATTGTTTACCTATATTTGTTTACTACATGAAAGTTTAATTCTTTCCACTTATGACTATAAAACCCAGAAGAATTGGAACTAGAAGCGTTAATCAATTTTAGGAATTTTGGAAAGCTTAGCAAAAATCTATCTTAAAAATTTTTCTGCATATAATGAAACCTTCCTTTGGCTTCACATTTTATTTGGAGTAAATTCCCAAATCCATTACCTATGATCCATGACATCTCTTGGGCCTTATGTCCACCACTACTGGCTCACTCACTCTCCTCCAGTTTTACTGGACTCCGTTGTTGCTTTAACACACCAAGCAAACTTCACCTCAGGACACCTGCACTTGCTAATTTCTGCTCAGAATCCTCTTTTTCCTGCTATCTACATGGCTCATTCCTTAGTTACCTTCTGGTATTGATCAAATGTCGCCTTCTTGACAACCACCTATAAAAACAGCACCACCTAACCCCACATCTCCACCAGTCACCCTATCTTTACCTTCCTTTATTCATCTATTACAATTGTTTATTCATCTTTAAAACTGCTGTTCAACAGCCATACCCAGCTGCTGGAAGCACTATGGGCAGGGTGTACAATACCTGTTCAGGGCAGTTTTTGGATAATTTCTCCTATTACCTTATTCCCCTTAACCCCAGGCGATTTATATCGTTTGACAGTTACCACTCTTCCTTGGGGTGGTAGACTTACCAGTTCCCAGTTGGCGTTTCCCCTCAGCACTGGTTTGATTACTTTAAACTGGAGGTGGAATTCTCCAGTAGAGGTTGGCAGAGTTTGACCTTGTAGGATGTCAATGCCCACTATGCTCTCTGGCATTGGAGAGATAAAAGGCTTGTATTCCCATGGGGGAAAACACCCAATTTGCAACATCAAAGGAACCTTACTGACCATAACCATTTGTCCTCCATAACCATCGATGGCACTGAGGGGGCCAGGAAAATTCTGAGGGTTACACGGATTAGAGTACATTTGGCTCCAGTATCAACCAGAGCCTTTTGTTTATTGCTGGGGGACAGTGAATAGTGAGCTCAACATGGGGCCCCAATCATTCCCAATGGCCCTCACCTGGAGGCGACCTTGGCCTGCATCCTATACCCAGGGCATGGGAAGCACTCATCCCATGATGCCTCTGCTGGAGCCTGTGGAGCACTCGGGGTAGTTGGGGCAGGTCTGAACTGTTGTTCAGGTTTTAAGGCATTCTACAGGCCAAAAACACAGTGTTGGGTTGCTGGTCTGCCTTTTCAGGTGGGGGCCCTGCAGCAATGAGGTCAAACCACATTTGCTCCCAGTTACCTTTACCAGACACTTTACAGCCAACTGGGATAGGCTTTTGGCTTCTCAAGCTCCCTCTCTGTTTTGGGTCTTTCCCACAGTCCATACCTGTTCCCAGGATTTGTCAGTTTCCCCCAGATAAGCAATGGACTGTCCAACATCATAAACGTCTTGTCCTATGGCTAGGCCAGCATGAATATCAGGTCCCATACCAGGTGCTAAGGAGAACTGGAGTATCTTGGCTTTCATTCCTGCAGTGAACATGGCCCAATCAGGGTCTTCAAAGACAGGAGTGTAGATGGCCTGTCTCATTCCTACCTCCCTAAAAATCTGCTCCTCCTCCATAGATTTCCAGGCCCTCATTGGGCCACGCCTCCCTACAGGATAAAATAATCCAATCTATAAGGAAGTGAGTCCCTTGAACCTCCTGACTACCATGCAGGTGTTGCTGGTGGGCATCATCTGTGGTGATGTTGCTCATTTTCTCTGCCTCGTGCCTGGTTAGAGAAATGCCATGGCCCCCAATTCCCATAGCCATACTAGCTATGCCTAGATACTATCCCTGGCCTTTTGTTGGAACTTTGCCGCCATATCAATAAGCTCAGTGGATGCATACTCTTTCATCATGAACATTTCCTGAACTGGGGGCTGCCCTGCTGGCTGAGTTGCTAATGCAGTGTTTTTGCTTTCCTCTATATTAGGGGTCAGACAACATGGGGTGCTTCTTCCATTGCACTGTCAATCTCCATAACATCCTCCTTTTCTCTCTCATCACTTTCCCAGGGATTCCAACTCTTAGTGTCTCAACCAGGCTTTGTTACAAGTGCTTGGACCTTAATCTGTGGCACCTTGTGCCCTCCTTAGCTTTGCAAAACATCTCACTAAGGTCTCCAATTTATTAACCTGCTTTCCCACCTTGTCTGCCAGCCCTGAAGCTAGCAGAGCAGTGGACAACCATACAACCTTCTCTAACCTCAGCTCTTTTTTTTTTGACTTTCTAACTCATGCTTCAGCCTCTAATTGAGCATCAGTGTCCAGCTGACCTGCCCACAGTAGAGGCCAGCCCACTGCACAGCCATTTGTCTCCCTTCCTCAAAGAGGTGCATCAAACCAGCCTGGGTTTTCGGGGCATCCTAGTACTCACTCTGCAGTCCACAAGCATCTAGCGTACAGGTCAGCCCTCCCCCACTTAGAGGTCAATGGCCATCCCCAGATTTCTACTATGGATGCCTCTTTCCCAAGACTCATTCCTTCAGTTCCCTGGCTGGCTCACCAATTGTTGGTTTGCAACCTCAGGAGTTCCCATGGTGAAGTTTGAAACTGGCCCCTGTACAGGGAAGGTAAAGAAAGACCCAAGAAAGAGGCAGACTCACTCCAGATTGGCAGGTGGCAGTTTTGATAAGCAAGAGAATTTACATACAAGGCTTGTCCTGGGCAACCTCAAGATGACTAGAGCCCAGCACATGCCCACAAGCATCTTAAGCGTTTATATAGAGGCCTTAATGGGGTTCAGTCATGTATTCAGTCCAGATGGTCTCAACAACACATTACTCTCTCAGGGTTGCGTCCCTAAAGCGGCTCCTAGTATGGGTGAGCTGGGCATACATTCCAAGGACAGGGGAGGGGTTAAGCCTCCAATTGCCTGGATCCAGCTCACACGTTAACCATCAGTCACATCCTCTCGATGACCTCGTTAACAATACATATAATTATTTGATATATTATATTTTAATGTTTTAATGTTTATTATTCATGTCATTCCATTTGAATGAGAGACTTAAGTTTGTTCACTTATGTATTCTCGTTACTTAGAAATAACTGACTCTCAAAAAATATTTGTTTTTGGAAGAAGGACAGAAAGAAGGAAGTAGGAATGGAGGGTGGATAAAAATTATTTCATTGATATCCAGAGAAAGCAACATATGGTATCCTTAAATCTGGCCATTAGTGGTGCTAACAGATTTTACTGAAGGATTAGATATTTGAATCCAGACTGCTGTCATTTATTTAGGTTTATAACATACCATTTAATACTTCCAGCAAAACTGAGTTTGAAAGATTATTTGAATGAGCAGGAAAGACCATGCAAATGGAAGACAAATTAGCAACATGGGGGAAGTAAAACAACAGAAAGCAACAGGAGAGGCACATCAGGTGGCTGGAAGTATTTTCAAGAGTCCTGCTACCTTCACCCAACCTCATCATGACAGTGGCAGTATTGAAGGATTTTTTTCAAAGCCTCCCTTAGAGTATAACTATGAACTCCTAACTGGAGGGCCTCTCCAGAAATAGATGGTACCCTAGATTTCTGATTTAAATATTCATAGTGGATACATTTTACCAGGCACAAGTTAAGGCATAAGCCTTAGTTCTGGATACATAAGAGAGCCCTCCCCTACCCCATTTCCACCACAGTGATGCTAAGCTCCATGCGAGGAAAATGTGCTAGGTGAGAGTCATCAGTGTTAACAGGAGAAGTTCACAACTCTCCTATAAAAGACTGTGAAACATAAGTCACTGTTTGGTGTATTCTACAATAGTGTAAAGAATCTCTAGTTTTTCTTCAAAATAAGAAATAATTTTTCAAAAGAAAGGCTACACGCACCACTTTTTGAGTGGCCACATTCAAAATATTGTCCCCTAACCATTCTAATTAAGCCAAGCCTATGGCTGCAGACCAAGAACAAGATGGAACAAGCCTTTGCAGATGGAGCTTCAACTCAGCAGCAGCTCATGCTAAAGTCTGAAGTTCCAGCTTCCTCCCTCTCTTTCTGAAGAGAACCTTTGCTCCTCTTAATGTGCTCCGATATCTGTGCAGGATGCCTTGTTACCATTACTCAATGCACGGTCACACAAGCAGACAAATTGGATGATGTTGTGAAGTTTAGTCTCAAAGATACTCAGAACTCTTCCAGGTGAGCTTTATTTATACTAAAAGTTTTGCTATTTTGCCATTCAAACTTAAATCTAAAAGATGCCTAGAATTAATTTTTGCGTGTGGTGTAAAGAAGGAGTTAAATTCAATTTTTTCCATATGGATATACAAAAATTTTCCATATGGATAACCACAAGTTCCATGATGCCATCTTCTCTCGAGTCCTACATTACTTATGGACATTGTAAACCTACTTCACAGTAGACAATATTTTCTCTGTATTCAGCAGTGTAGCCAAACTAATGACATCATGTTTATCTCTAATTTTCTACGGACAGTTAGATAAAGATGAGCTGCAAAAACTCATGATGCTCCCATAGATAAGGGCTATTTGGTAGGAAGCCTATAGTCTGGCTTGATTATTCTACACAGATACTGTTAGATCTTAGAACAAAGTCTACAATGGCCTGGTTAACTTCTGCTGGACAGGAGAAATTATCACATGTGTAGAACGCAGAATTGCAAGTTTTCACAAGCTATGGCAAGAACGAGTTGGATGTGCTAAGACATGGCTTCCAAAGGGATTTTGACAGATAGGAAGGTGTAGGTACTTCAGGCAAACAGTAAGTATCAGAGCTGTGTTAGGTTTGTTGACAGAGTAAGGGAAAAGAAAATCCAGAGGCTAACAATCCTGAAAATCTACGTACATATTTGAAATCAAGAATATCTAAGCAGATAACTGGCCTTCACCCAGATGGAGTTTAGGACCATGACTAGATCCTATGAAATAGTTTGTGGGGTGAAGTGATGTTTAACATTCACTGCTCTTCAAGTTACCTTCTCTGGGCTCCCCACCTCTACTTCTACCTCACTTTAACTCAGGCTGAGACAAAGCCTCCTTCTCTGTACTTCCATGATTCTCTATGGATTCCCTGTCGTAACTCAACACACCTTACAGTATTAGTTGTTTGTTTCCCTCTCCCCACAGATCACCACTATAAGCACACATTACACTAGATTATGAGGGCCTTGAGGATATGGCCTATATCATTTATCTCTCAATCCCAAAGAGCAACACAGTGCTTGGCATGTTAGATACTACGTCATTATTTTCAGATGGATGGTGCCTTAGTTAGCTAAGGCTCCCATAACAAAACACCACAGAAGACTGAGTGGCTTAAAGAATAGAACTTAATTTTCTCACGGTTCTGGAGGCTGGACATCCAAGATCAAGGTGTCAGTAGGTTTGTTTTCTTCCCAGGCCTCTCTCCTTGGTTTGAAAATGGTCAGCTTTCTTGCTTTGTCCTCACATGGTCTGTCCTCTGTGCATGAACATCCCTGGTGTCTCTACGTGTGTCCAAACTTCTCTTCCTAGAAAGACACCAGTCAAGTTGGGTTAGAGCCTACACTAATGGCCTCATTTAAATTAATCATCACTTTAAAGGCCCTATCTAAATACAGTTACATTCTGAGTTACTGGGGGTTAAGGTTTCAACATAAGAATCTTGTGGGGACACAATTCAGCCCATAATAGATGGCATTGTAAGACAATCTACTAGTCCAGAGCCTCAAACACGAGAAAAATGTCAGAACAGAATTCTGTGAACTGAACTTAGTATAAAAGAGAATCTGGATCTTCAGAAAGTAAACATTTGGAGACTGAAAATCTGGATTCAATTCATAGTTAGCTTATAAACTGCACAAATCACTTGGATAAATCACTTACTCGTTCTGGATCTTGATTTCCAGAAGTCCAAAATTAGGTAGGTAATACTACTTGCTTTATTTCGCAGGGTTGTTGTGAAAAACATTTAACGTGTAAAATTCTTTTTAGAGTGTGCTACAAACACTAGGTATTTTTGTTATCATTGATCAGAGGCACAGGATCAGGGGACACCTGGCACAGAACTAGTCCTGGAGACTGAAACAGCACCAAGTCTGAAAATGAAGGGTATGTGGTTCATTGAGAGTGAAGCTTTCTTGGCTGCAAGTTGGGAAAGAAAAAGAATCCAGCAGCTCTTGGGCCAGGACTTTTTACTCTTTTGGATCAATCAGCACCAAGTGAATAATTGAAAAAAAAATAGGCATTGATAAAGTAATAATTCTTTAAGCAAAACTGATAAAAAGCACTTAACCTGACCTAAAAAGCTATAAACTTTCCAGGGTATCAGTTTCCCCTTCACATCACTGAAAAAGAAAATCTTCTAGTGATAGTCACTTCATTCTGCTGTATCACACAAAAAAAATCGTACTTTTGTTTTGCTATCTTGAAATTTGTCTACCATGGAGATGAAATAGTAAAAATAGTTTCATTCCCTTTCATCTGAAAACTTTAAAATCTGACTGATAGTGACAAGGGCTCTTAGAAAGATAGGGCCAGAAGGGAGTATTGAAATAATGCAGAGCCTTCTACCTTAATTTTACAAAGGGAAAATCTGGGCATAAGAGACTGGATCAGATCCCTGGTCAGTGAAAAATAAGCCAGAGTAGAACCTAACTCTCCTGCCTGAGTCCTTTGTCCTTTTCCAAGCCCCGTGTCTCCTCCACCATTCCCTGGGGACTGGGAAAGCATCTAGCCCGTAACTGCCTCAGATTGGTAAAGCATTTTTAAGTCTCCTGAAATACATACATGGCTATTTTGAACATAATTACTATTTAGTTATCTCTGAATGAAATCTCTAGAAAAATCATTGGCTCTGTGGAATCACTTAATTTACAAAGGATAGTAGTTTAGTCCCTAGGAACTTTCATCTAAATTTAGACTTTTCCAGAATCAATGTTTCTTTAAACTGTAAACCACACACTACAGTTATCCAGTTACATCACTTCATCAAGAAACTGGTTTTTCAAAATATAGGTAAATAGCGACCCCCAGGGGTAAAACTTGTTAGTATCTGCAAACTGAAGAATTGAAATAAAGTGAGACTACTCAGGAAAATGTTTTGACTGATAGTAGAATATTAGTTTCAAGTAAACATACCTTTACTAAAATAAAATGAAAGGAACTGGATGATTCTCACCTGCATTTCCATGAAATCTCTCATGAAAATTAGAAAGTTATTGTCTAACTGTGCACAATTAAATACACACTGTTGTTTAATTCTAATTGTAGTGACACATTTTTCACTTTCAGTATATTCTGAAAATCAATTAATTTGAAAATTGATTTAAAAGCTGTAACTATAAACATAAACTAGAGGTTTTTTTTTTTTAAATAGTTGGCCTTAAACTACATTTTCATGTTAGTGCTACTTCAGCAAAATCTAGACAGAACACAATCCAATGTCTAGGCTTACAGATTGACAGTATGTGTTTAGTGAGTAAGAGATCAGTGGTGAGTGAAATGATTATTCTTTGCTAAATAAATATTGCCACTGCAGAGAACATAAGCTGAGGCTATAAAGACTCCCCAAATCCTTAAATATTATAATGCACATAATTTACTTCATAATATATCATAACTAAATGTAAAAATTTGGTGTCTTTTCATACCCTCATCGATTTTACAAAACAGCTCTCAATGTATCCACTAATAAACCTATAAAACCTAATTCTTTCTGGAGCACTCACTGAAGTAATTTCAGGGTTCTTATTTTCACATTTCTCCATAAAACACATGGTGGACTTGTTCATGACATCAGCCAAGCCACCACAGATTTGACTGCTTGCTCTTAATTTAGTCCAAACTTCTATTTTCTAATAAGTCACTTTGTATCTTCTCATTATTTCCATCACCAGCAATAACACTTCATTTCATTCTCAGGTTCATTTTCAACAGAATATAAATTCATTAAATTTGTGTGTGTGTGTGTATGTATGCCTGTGGGCGCACGCATAATTTACAAATATTAAAGATCTTCTGCATTCTATGAAAATTTCTTTGAATAATTGCTAGACTTTAAAATATACATCAAAAACTGCACCTTTACAGATAGATAGTCTCTCCGAAGATCACACCGTACATGCAATCAACAAGTATGAACTCTCATTTAGGGTAACTGAGGTATCAACACACTTTGTAAGGGAACTCTAGGTAATATATACAGAAACTGATCTAGAGAAAAGACAAAGCAAGCTATGGCATCAATTGAAGTTGAATGTTTAAAATTTTTGCTGGGATGTCTGTAAAACATAGGAAAATGCATTCTGACTTTTATAGTGATTTGTTTACTCTCTTTAGTTCATAAGGACTTTTCAACTGTCCAAGTTATTTTGCTCCATGCAGGAAGGAATAAATCATTTGCATTTAAGGACCTATTTACAAATTAACTGAATTTCATTTTGGAAAATCTGGCAAACAGCTACTTGGAGTTTTTAGTTCTTTGACTTCTGTTTCCAACTAAATGGTTTATGCTTTGAGCTAATAATCATCAGGGTCACTTAGCTTCCCTGGGATGTCAGCATAACAAAAGGATGAATAAAATATATTGATCGTTTATTTAACTCTAATGTTATATTCAGAATAAATTATCTTTTTATGTTCTAATTTCTCCTATAGGACCAATATCCAATAAACGAGTCACTGAATCTTAAAACTGGCAAATAGAACCAGAATATACAAATGTGTTACTCTCCCACTTAATCTGAGACTATAACTACTACATACTATTAAAGTGTGTATATTAAATGCTTGTAAAGGTGACATTATATTGACTATAACTTTTTAATTCAGGAGCATTTCTATGCTTAGCAATAACTAAACTCTATATTAATAACCTGGAGGCCCTGAAACATTCATTAATTACCATGTTTATTAGTTTTCTGTTAGCTAGGTAATACAAATAGTAGTAACATGAGTGGTAATGGTGGTAATGGCAGCAACAGCAGAGTATATTTATTGAGCACTATGTGCTCATCATTTTTCTAATGTCTTTATATTAATTACCTTGTCTAACACAATCCTATGAGGTAAAGATGAGAAAAATATGCTTATCGAGGTTATAGGCCATGGTCACATAGGTGTTAAGTGGTAGAAATTACAAGATGGTCATAAAGATGTTATGTGGTAAAGGTCATGACACCAAGTCACATAAATGGTAGAGATTATGTGTCCAATGTCTATAAGAAATAAATGACAGAGGTTAATTATTCAAGGTCAGATGGGTGGTAAGGGTAGAAATTACGTGTTCAAGGTCACATCCATGGTAAGTAGTAAAGGTTAGGTAGTCCAGGTCAGATGGCTGATTAAGTGATAAAGGCTGTATGTCCAAGGTCACATAGGTGGTAAGTGATTAATTGCTCTCCAGTCTCCCTACCCTCACTAGGAAACTGAGGGCTTCAGTCTGGGTGATTGAGAAGGACACTGCTTGTTATCCAAAATTCATTTTTCCTTTTCTACATAATAAGAGAGCTATAGCTGACGTGAGTGCCTACCCAGGACCTTATTTCCCAGTTCCTCCTGTAGCCAGGTGTGGCTTAGTGACTGAGCTCTCACCAATGGAACGTCAGCAGAAGTGACATTTACCCCTTCCCAGCCTGGCCTATAAAACCTTGTAATGAGCTCCTGTATTCAAGTTCTCTTCCACAAACTAGAATAAGGAAGTGCCTGAAACCAGTTTCACTCAAGCAGGTAAAGACAATGCCCGAGGGAATCATGAAAAACAAAGTAGAAGGAAGCTGGTACTCAAAGATTGCCCAGAGCACAGCTGTAGGCTAACCTAGAATGCTCATCTCAGACTACAGCATGAGGGAAAAAGGAAACTTATTTTCTCTGAGCCACTAAACTATTGTTAGTTCTATTTATTACAGCACACAAGTCTTACTTTAACTAATACAATGAATTTTCAGATGCCTTAAAGTTCTGAAACTCTTAAGTTTTAATCAGAAAAAAAATGAAAAGATGATAAATATTATGCTCATAAATTTAAAAACAAACAGAAATTATGGTTCAATAAAACTAGAATGCCTAGCACTAGGTTTCTTTTACTAAAGTGATTTATAATGTATATCACTTCTGATATTTACTTCCCTAGATTCTAATCACTTTGTCTTCATATCTTTATATCATGGCATTGCTAAATACAACATTAACATCCTCTATCATATTCCCTTAGACTTTTAATACATATCATAATGTTAAGTCAAAACTGTAATAAAGAGATCATGCTATTTTGCTATGGATAAGAAATGGTGCCAGATCAATTTTCTAGCACTGGAAAAACTTTATGCTCAGAATCCATGACTAAACTGAAAAAGATTTTCTTTCTGTAATACCAATCATCTGAATTTTAATGAATATAAAAGAGGGCAACACACTGTGAGAATAAATCAATTCATTCTTCACCAGTAAGCAGTATTTGGAATAACTTATATTATGAAAAATATGTTTGATATTTTCTTGTTGAAAATAGTTCTGTGGAAATTACTCTAGGTTTGGCAAGATAAGAGCAAGTTTCCCAGCATGTCCCACATTAGATGATAGTTGCAGTTCCATCATTAAATCCACAAGTGTTTGAAGGATCCATTAAGTTCACCCATGGATCAGGGTGTCACAAAAATGTGTAAAACATAAAGCTGGAGGACTTACACTTCCTGATTTCAAAACTTATGAAAAAGCTACCATAATCAAAACAGTGTGGTACCGGCATAAGGACAGACATGTAAACCAATTGAAAAGATAGAAATCCCAGAAATAAACCCTTGCCTATACAGTCAAATGATTTTCAACTGGAGAGCCAAGACCATTCAATGGGGAAAGGACAGTCTGTCTCTTCAACAAATGGTTCTGAGGTAACTAGATATCTATATGCAAAAGAATGAAGTGAGACCTTTATCTAACACCATATAAAAAAATAATTCAAAATGTACCCATACATAAGACCTCAAACTATAAAACTCTTAGAGGAAAACATAGGGCAAAAGATTCATAGCACTGGGTTTGGCAATGATTTCTTGGATATGAAACCAAAGGCATAGGCAACCAAAGAAAAAAGAGACAAACTGAACTTGATGAAAAATTTAAAATTTTGTGGATCAAAAGACACTATGAACAGAGTAAAAAGGCAACCCACAGAGTGAGAGAAAATATTTGAAAGTCATATATCTGATAAGGGATTAAAATCCAGAATAGATAGAGAACTCCTAAAACTCAATTAAAAAAAAAAAACATGATTCAAAAATGGGCAAGGGACTTCTGTATATATTTCTCTAAAGATATATAAATGACTAATAAGCACATGTAAATATGTTCCACATTACTAGACATTAGGTAAATGCAAATCAAAATTACAGTGAAATTTCACCCCATACATATCACAATGAGACATCACTTCACATCCATTAGGATGACAAATAAATAAATAAATAAACAAATAAATAAATAACCAACAGTATTGGTGAGGATGTAGAGAAATTGGAATACTTTTGCACTGTTGGTGGGAATGTAAAGTGGTACAGCTGTTGTGGAAAACAGTATGGCAGTTTCCCAAAAAGTTAGAAATAGAATTACCATATGATCCAGTAATTCCACTTCTAGATATCTAACCAAAAGAGTTAAAAGCAGAGTCTCAAAGAGATGTTTATGAACCCATGTTCATAGCAACATTAGTTACAATAGCTGAATCTTAGAAGTAACCCAAGTGTCTATTGATGGATGAATGGAAAAGCAAAATGTATTATATACATACAATGATTTATGATTCAGCCTTATAAAGGAAGGAAATTCTGACATATGCTACAACAGGGATGAATCCTGAGGACATTAAGCCAAGTCAAATAAGCAAATCACAAAAAGACAAATACTATATGATTCCACTTATATGAAGTTCCTATAGTTGAGACGGAAAGTAGAATGATGGTTTCCAGTTGTTGGGGGAGAAGCTACGGGGAGTTATTGTATAACTGATAAAGAGTTCCAACTTTCTCCATTGAGGTATTACATGATGTTTGGTTTTCAAACAGTGATTCTACTGGAGTGCTTTTTTAATCATTGGAAATCACAAACTTGGCTCACTAAATGCATGAAAAATCAACTTCATGAAATATTTCCCATCCCAACTTTCCTATGTCCTACAGCATATATGATCAAAAGCATTCCATCGTTCCTTTTTAAGAACATTAAGTTTATAAGAAGAGACAATATTAATAAAAAATATAGGGGCTTCCCTGGTGGCACAGTGGTTGAGAGTCCGCCTGCTGATGCAGGGGACGCAGGTTCGTGCCCCGGTCCAGGAGGATCCCACATGCCGCGGAGCGGCTGGGCCCGTGGGCCATGGCCACTGAGCCTGCACGTCTGGAGCCTGTGCTCCACAACGGGAGAGGCCACAGCAGTGAGAGGTCTGCGTAACGCAAAAAAATAAATTAATTAAAAAATATATATATATGTATATATATATAACAAGCATGAAGTTAGAACACAGCATACATAACTTGAAGATTATCTTATTGTCAAAGATCCCAACTTTTAAATTGTCCTTGCGTTCATTCATAGTAGCTAAAATGGTAGGAACCTGTCTATTCTAACCAAAGTAAGCAGTTTCTACGTGTCTTTAGTAATGCCATGCTCCTGGACTTCAGCTTTTCCCCAGTGTTTTAGTTATATTATCATCTTCCAAGTTCTTCAAGATCCACAAGGATATACAGCATTACCCACAAGTGCCCTACCCACACACTCTTGCCTACATTCAGCCCCACCCCAATGGCCTCCTTGCCTATAGTTATCTGCAATCACTCCAAGAGCACCTGTGGCTTTAGCATTTTGGAAGCAGAAAATTAGAGCCTGATTCGTTTCTTCTCAATTACTTCCTCTGTGTCTTTATAGTGTCCTAAATTTGTAATCATCACTTCTGAAGTTCAGACTACGTTTCAGGCATTGCTCTAGATGATCAAGAAACAAGAACAAATAGCACACTGTTTTTTCCTAAAAGGAACTGACAGTCTGGACTGTATAAGCCAATACATACCATGCAAGGAGTATGGGCAGGACACTATGGGGGCATGAATCAGGGCATAACTAATTATACCACTGGAGTCTAGAAAAGACTTCATTAAGATGGCACTGCTTGAGGTAAGCACTGAAAGAGAAGAAGTTCATATAGTCAGAGAAGGGGACTAGAGGCCAGAGAAAAGAGAGGCAGGAACCAGGCACTCAAAACACTGAAGCAACATGAATAAAAATATGGAGGCTTTAAACAACATGGTACATACTGGAAGAACCAAGGGCTTTGACTTGGGTTGTGAAGAAGTCATAGTGACATACAACTTTAGAGAGAGAATAAAAGAACCAGTTCACAGAAGGTCTTATAGTTCATACTAAGGAGTAAAAATTGTAGTACATATAATTTGCATAATTATGATGTGCCAGGTTCTATTCTAGACTCTACTTGCAATGGCTCATTTTTATTCCATTTTAAGCATGAGGAAACTGAAGCACAGAGTGCTTTAGTAACTTGCCCAAGGTCACACAGCCAGAAAGTGAGGGAGCCAGGGAGTCTGACATAATAAATTGGGCTCATAGCCATCAGGGTGACTCCCTTCAGCACTGTGTGCTTTATTCCATTGAAAATGATGACCATTAAAGGCGTTTAAGTAGAAGAATAACATGACTATTCTAGTAGTAGAAATGAGGTGGGATTAAAATTGAGATAGAAGGCAGTAAAGGAGGAGAAAATGAAATGCAGAGAAATTATATTAAGGCGGTAAAAGCTATAATACTCAGAGAACAATTAAGTGAAGGAGGATATATCAGTTAGCTTTCGTTGCATAATTAACCACACAAAATTTAGTGGCTTAAAATAACAAGCATTTACTTAAATCATAAACTGATGGATTAGCTAGGGCCAGGAAAGTTTGGAAGGACCTTGCTCATGTGTCTCAGTGAACTGAGCTGCAAGAGAGCTCACAGCACATAGCACATGGCAGATCAGCTGTAAGATACCTCTACTGATCTTGGCTGGGTTCTCCTACATGTCTGGGGCCTCAGCTGGGATGAATCAATTGATTCATGGTGCATGGTCTTTTGTCCCTCAGCAGGCTAGCCCAGGTCTGTTCTCATAGTGGCAGAACAGAGGTATAGGCGGTATAGGTGAGAACAGCAGAAATGTGCAAGGTTGCTTGACACCTAGGCTTGGAAATAGCACATATATTAATCAATTAAGTTACAAAGCATTTCTCCAAAGATTTACAAGGCCTACCCAAATTCAAAGAGAGAAGTAGATCTATCTCTTGATGGGAGGAGCTAAAGTCACATTGTAAATGGTGGGGAGCCTAGAGGGTAGATAATTGTCACCATCTAAAAAAAATCTAATTAATGGGAGAGAGCAAGAGAAAACATCAGTGATGACTCCCTGGTTTCTTGCCTAAGAAACTGAGGGGATGATCGTGCCATTTACAGAGATAGGGCCAAAAGGGCCCCTCACTGGTGGGTTTTCCCCAGAAAGTGAATAAAAGTTTCCATGCATGTTTTTCCCAGTGGTGTGAACCAGAAATCTACACAAATAACATAGCAATAGCAACTGAAAGAATGTGGTAGAAATACTCAGCTTAAGACTCAATTAAAAGAAAAAGTTGTTACTGAAAAACTATACATTGTACGATATGACAGTGGAATCTACTGAACTTTTATAACCAACACTGACAGCATGTATGAAAATAAGCTGTGGTTTCCTTTGAGGTCTAAAGTCCTATAAAGTCCTGCTCACATCTGCCAAATCGATCTTCCTGTGGGAATTCACCACAATGAAAGGATGCAACATATCAAAAAATAGGCTTTATATTCACTGAACTCTATGTTTCAATTAAGTTAAATGCCCTTCTAGGGATAGGAAAATTTCAAGTGTGCTATTACAGAAAATAGCAGACTGGGTTGTAAGAAAGAAAATCTTTGGGATCAGTAGATATGACTGAGCACATTCATTGTCACAAGCTAGGACACACTACACAGCATGATAGAAAGTCAAAGTAGTCGTCATGGCTCACCAACATGCATTCTTTGCTTAGTTCAAAGGAGACTGTCATACTATCAATGGCTTTTTATAAATGAGCTTCACTTTTTTAATCCAACCTGCTTCTAATTCCTGACTCCAGTGTTTAGTGCAAGTTTCCCGTGAGCAAATAAACTCAGTTTTTTCACTCTGCTATTTAAGGCTTTTCTCCAGCCTGCCCCATGTCATGTCTTGACTCCGATTCTCAGTCTTCTCTTAAATTCAGCCAGTGCTGGTGTCCAGATGAACTATGTGCTATCCACAAACATGGCCTGTCTTCTTTGGTTTCTTTACCCTCACTCACCTCTTTACTCTCTGCTGTGCTGCTGCCTTTGAGTCTCGGCTCGTCCAAAATCTTATTTGAACTTTAAGTCATGACTTCAGTACCACAGATTCCAGCAGCTTATTATGATTTTTCTGTTTCCTGGACTTCCAGTCCACATTGTACCTCACTCTTTGTCTACCCTGGACACTCTGCCTTCTACTAAAATTTTTATTTGTTGCCAGGGACAGGGGGTGGGAGATGGGGGGAAAAGGTGAAGGTGGTCAAAGGGTACAAACTTCCAGTTATAACATGAATAAGTTCTGGGGATGCAATGTACAGCATGGTGACTATAGTTAACAATCCTCTATTGTATATTTGAAAATTACTGAGAGTAGATTTTAAAAGTTCTCCCCACACACACCCAAATTTTATCTGTGTGTGGGGACAGATGTGTTAACAAACCTTATTGTGGCATCATTTTGCAATATATACACGTATCTAATCATTACATTGTACACTCTAAGCCTACACAATGCTATATGTCAATTACATCTCCATAAAGCTGGGGAAAACATTTTTAATAAAAAATAGAAGTTTTTATTTGTTTCATCCTTAACTTCCTAGTACCTTTCCTGAGGACACATGAATTTACTCTTTTTCAAGATGGAATTGCCAAGAAAGTGAGGAGTGAGGTTAGAGGTTTCTCTCTGTCAACAACACAGTTCGGTTTTTATGTGCTTCAAATAATGGTCTACAGACTTCCACAGAATATATAATTTGAAGAAAAAGTTCTGTAAATGCTTTAAGTGTTTGAAAACTACTGTTTATTTGTTTTTGCATCTCTTGCTATTTCTAATGCAAACCCTTTCCCCTGGTGGTGGGTAGAAATCTATATGAGCTAAAATTAGTAAAACGAATAACATTGTTCACTACCTGCCAGAAGGTAACAAGAAAGGGACATCAAGTATGGGACAGTTCATATTCAATTGGCATATATTATTGATAACTGCAAAATCATTTGCTAAAAAACATAAAAGTGGCAAGCCAGCAGAAAAATAAGTACTGTTAAAGAAGGTAATTGCCAGTGATGAGTTCAATCTGGATCACAAAGCATGATCAGAACTTTCTAAAATGATAACTTCTTAAAATAAATAGCAAACGGAGATGTGAGCAAGTATTAAATTGTAGTGTGTATTCACCCCTTAACTCCTTACCTAAACAAACAAACATAATTATATGGTACAATCTTATACCATTTTAGGCCTCTATCTTTGAGTTACCCACTATGGTAGACAAAATAATGTGCCCCTAAAGATGTCCATATCCTAATGTCCAGGACCTGTGAACATTACATTACATGGCAAGAGAGAGTTAAAGTTGCAGATGGAATTAAGGTTGTTAATCAGCTGAAGTTAAAGTAAGGAAATTATCCTGGATTATCCAGCTGGGCTCAATGTAATTAATCATGACAGTCCCTTAAATGTGGAAGAGGGAAGCAGAAGAGTCAGAGCCAGAAAGATGGCATCATGAGAAAGACTTTGCTGGCTTTGGAGATTAAGGGGGCCATGAGCCAAGGAATCCAGGAAACCTCTAGAAGCTGGAAAAGTTAAGGAAGTGGATTCTCCCTTGGAACAGCCAGGAAATAAGGCAGCCCTGCTGACACGTTAATTTTAGCCCAATGAAGCCCACTGCAAACTTCTGACTCCCAGAATGATAAGATAATAAATGTGTGCTCCCTGAAGCTATTAAGTTCGTGGTAATTTTTACAGCAGCAACAGGAAACTAATACACCAAGAAAAATCATTCCAGCTTTCCCCAGATGCCAAGAAACTGCTCCCTCCTTGTCAAATATCTTTCCAATTGCAATCAGCTATCAGTCCTCCCAAACTATCTTTATTTGTAAAATGATAATTTTCAATTGATAAGATAGTGATGTTTTCTATAAATTACTTTGTCAAAACAATTACTAGAAAAGATATTAGCAAAGACTTAATGAATATTTAAATACTGATTATACAGCTATTTTAATTAATGTCATTCAGACATAATTTAGAAGCAAAATATATTTTTAAATCCTCAAATAGCACATAATAATAAGCTATATTTTATTTTTGAGAAGACAAGAGTTGTTTGTGTTGTGAGTTGATCTCTTCTTTAAGAACAAACTACTTAACAAAATTAGGCATTTTTTGTTTGATCTACCAATAATAGGTATATAAGTGAAGCACAAGAGAATGAGGAGAATAAAGGTGATATCTCACTTCTAACACAATTTCATCAAAATGGTAAAAATATGTTTAAATTAAGCCTGGGAAGGTCCAACACAATTGGGAACTGAAGAACTCACATAATGTTCATGGGTATATGGATTGCTTCTGTTTCAAAAACGCTTTCATTTCAGTACCATTTAGAAAATGTGAGACTCATTTTATCTAAACAACAACAACAAAATCATCACCAGATAAGATCTGGCAATGCTGTGAATCCCGCTAAACCTCAGTTTTTTCTTATGATTTTACCAGTCTATTCCCCACGCAGGTTAGTTCTAAGGATCAAATTAGATAATGTATTTAAAGCAAATTGTAACCTACCAAATTACTTTTTTTCCCCTCAGTTCCTACTATAAGTCAAACACCAAGCTAAGCAGACAAACAAGGATTAGACAATAACTTCAACAATTAATGTACAATGTAAGACACAGAATGCTATGAGGATTCATGGCTAATACAAACTGGAAGGAGGATGGTGAGGTACCTCCAGCCCCAGGGAATCAGACTGCCTACTGTGTGCCAGGCACTATGCATGTTAAATTTTTTATGCACATTATACCATTTAACCCTCACAATAATCCAACAAGGTAGTGCTATTGTTTTTCCCTTTTTACTGATGAGAAAGATAAGGCTTAGTTTAACTAACTTTTCCAAAGCCTGCGGAAAATAAGGGATAAAGCCAAAACTCATTCAGTTAACAAATAATTATTGAGCACCTACTGTGTGAGAGGCGTGTTCCAGATGCTGAGATTACAGTAGTGAAGACAGCAGATAAAAATACCTACCGTCAAGAAAATTATACTCTAGGGAGGGAAACAGAAAACAAAGAAAATAAAAATTAAGTATATTTTATACACACACACACACACACACACACACACACACAGTTTAGCAGATAGAGATAAATGAAACACGGAAGTGAAAAAGAAGGTGGTGGAGATTGAAATTTTAAGTAAGATGTTCAGGAAGGCCCTCTTGTTGAACATGGTAAGTTTGACATGCTTGTTAGGCATCCAGATGTATTTGTCAAGTAGGCTGAGAATACACGAGAGAAGGCAATGTTTGAGTAATTGCTTAAAAATAGTGATGGAGTTGGGTGAGCAGATATCTAAGGGGAAGGCATGTAAGGAAGAACAAATAGCAAGTAGAAAGGTCCTGAGATGGGGGTTGATGTGGCTGGAGCTGAGGGAGAGAAGGGAAGAGCAGAAGATGAGATCTGGATGTAATGGTGGAGGGGGCAGATCACACAGGACCTTGTAGTTCATAGTCAGGTCTTTGGTGTTTGTTCCAGATAGGAAAATGGGGTTTTGATCGTAGAAGGGTATGTTTTAACAGGATCGCTTTGGCTACTATGCTGAGAACAATCTGAAAAGAGGAAGCAGGGAGACTGGTTAGAAGATGTTTTCAATAATTCAGACAGCAGGAGGTAGTGCTTTGTACAAGTGTGATAACAGTAGAAGAGTGGCAAGTTGTCAGATTCTCAATATATTTGAAAGTAGAGCCAACAGGATTTGCAGATGGATTGAATATGGGGGTGTAAGGGAAAGAGAGGAGACAAGAATGACAGCAAGATTTGAAGCTGGAGAAAGGTAAATTGCCATTAATATTTGGGAGGAAGAGGTTTGGTGGTAAATACCAGGAGCTTAGACTTGGATATTGTATGATTGAGATCCTTATCAGACGTCCAAACCAACTAGACATTGTCAAGTAGGAAGTTGGATATATAGGACTAGAGTCTAAGGAAAAGACTCTGGGGCTGGAGAAATGAATCTGGAAGCCATCTAATTTAATAGATATAAACATATGAACTTAATTCCAGATCTGTTTGATTCTCAAACCTAGTTCCTATTTGTTGGGAGCAATTCTCCATCGCATTTCTGCATGTCTCAGGTTATCTTTTCAGGGATGTTTATACAATAAACATCCTCGGAGATTAAAAGAGTGTCTCTCTCCAGGTTTAAGGACAGATTTGTTTCCTGATCAAGATACTTAAGGTAATGTCTCCTTTGGAAGCAAAGAATAGACAGATTGGCTTGCAGCTTGCAACCCCCTTATAAAACTGGTTTCCTGGGACTTCCCTGGTGGTCTAGTGGTAAAGAATCTGCCTTATAATGCAGGGGACGTGGGTTCAATTCCTGGTCAGGGAATCAAGGTCTCACATACCGCGGGGCAACTAAGCCGGCGCGCCACAACGACTGAGCTTGCACGCCTCAACTAGGGAGTCTGTGTGCTGCAAACTACAGAGCCTATGCACTCTGGAACCCACGTGCCACAACTACAGAGCCCACGCGCCCTGGAGCCCACGTGCCACAACTACAGAGCCCACGCACCCTGGAGCCCGCACGCCACAACTAGAGAGAGAAGCCCACGCACCACAATGAAGAGCCCACACGCTGCAACTAAGACCCATGCGCTGCAATGATGAGGCCAAAAATAAATTAATTAAATAAATAAATAAATCCTAAAAAAGAAAAAAACTGGTTTCCTAAGCTCAGCTGTGACCTACATCCAGTATGTTTGCAAGGTCCACCAGGATCCACTCTGCATCGCCCCCGTGACATGAGGGGAGAGCAAAGGGGAAGCTCCTGCTGCCTGATGTCTCATGAGTGATAAACATCTCAATCCACTTAAGCTCACTGTTTCCTTACCAACCACATTTATGGAAATGTGGGAAGTCGATCTAGCAGCTGAAGTAGTAGCTGAAGCTTAGCAACTGCCTGATTACTTAACTACTATTGAAGAGGAACCACTGAAAATTTTGTAACAAGGGAAGAGGTGTGATTTGACTTGAAGTTTGAAATTAAAATCCCTCTGCTATCAGAGGGAAAGTGGTCCTGGAGAAGAAGAAACAAGAGTGGAAGAAGTTACATCAGTCAGGCTGTTGTTGCAGCAATCCCCGCACGAATGAAAAAGGCCCAACAGAGGGGTTAACCAAGGGACTGAAAGAAGGAAGCAGATTCAAGAGATATTTAGGAGCTAAAATCAATTGGCCTTCAAGCTGTATCTTTACAACATTAAGTCAGAAAATTTCAAGTGTAAGTACGAAAGTAACTGGGAGTCACTTTCTTACATAAGAAGAACGGAGTCAGGCACAGTTGCCACACGCCCGTCAGAACTCCAGGTTGACTTCTCCACGTAGTTTTTCTCTTTTTCATGGTCTCAAGCAGCAGCCTTGAGCATTGGATCCTCAAACAGCAATGCCCACAACAGGAAAGAAGGGGAGACCTCCATTGTACAGGCATCTCTTTGTTTTTTAATCAGAGAGGAAAGTCTTTCCTAGAATCCCATTAATCAGAGTGGGCCAAATGCCCATGTCTTCAATGCAAGGAAAGTTGAGAGAACAAAATCTGGCTCTTTCAGCCTCTATAGTGGGAGGTAGGTTCTAACAACAGTGAAGAGAAGGTTGGAATGTTGGAGAGACAACCAATAGTGTCTCCCAGAGGAT
This sequence comes from Delphinus delphis, assembly GCF_949987515.2. Classification (NCBI taxonomy): domain Eukaryota; kingdom Metazoa; phylum Chordata; class Mammalia; order Artiodactyla; family Delphinidae; genus Delphinus; species Delphinus delphis. The sequence continues at coordinate 71,325,904 of NC_082687.1, forward strand.
CTAATTAGCTGTGGAAGCTGAGAAAGAAGCAGAACTCTAAAGGATTGCTTAGACACCTGGCTTAGACAATTGTCTGGATGGTATTGTCATTCATGGACGAAGCAATGCGAGAGAAACAGGTTTGGGGTAGGGAGTGAGGTGATATCTTTGAACACATTTGAATTTCTAGCTGGAAAGCCCAGAGCTCAGATTCATAGGGGTTTGAGCTCAAGATTGAGAGCTAAGCTAGAGTTATATAAGTTTGGGACAATATAACAGAAGTCACAGAGCAAAAGTGTCCAGACACAGTGTGATTACAGAGAGGGTCAAAGAGGGAATCTTGGAAAGAGAAGCCCATTTGACAGACTGAAAAAGAAAGTCCATGAAAGTAAAAAGAAAAGAGGAGAGAGCAATATTTTAAGATGGAAGAGAGGCCAATGGTACTAAGTGCTTCCCAGAGATCAAATAAGAAGATGAAGAATGCCTATCAATTTTAGCCACGTTGGCATGGTGACCATTGCCAAGTAAGATAAATATATAGGGAATTCATTAGAGACAAGTGATTTTTTTTTTTTTTTGGCTATCTATTAGGCTCTTTATTTTTTTATGAGGGCAGTGCAAGCCCATGGGAGAGAGCTGGAAAACAGGAGGGTAAGAGTGATCTATAATGGCTATACAATTGTAATATACAACTGTCAGGAAGTGTCTGTGCCTTGGATCTTTATAGAACCAGCACAGCCACCTGCCAAGCGTCCAGGATGCTCAATAAACCTCCCTCCATCTCCCCAACATATAAAATATTGGGGGCTACTGTTCCAATTCCACCCCTTGCTTATCATCACTATTTTATATGCTGAAGAATACATTTTCTTTAACAAGGTTAATTTTCTTTTACTAATTTGCTTCAGTTCACTACTCACAAAAATGGGCAAAAATGCAATGTAAAGAGCATGCTATGCAAATAAAAGCCTGATTTCTATGGCAGTGATCTGAGATAGAGTTCCAGTTTGTATGGAAGAGTTGCTATTTTAAAAAAATCCTAAAATTTTACATCACTCTATTTTGTGTTTTTCTTTTTCAGTTCTCTGGTAAATCTCTTAATATTATAAATGAAAGTAGTTATTAAGTTTTATATAGGAGTAAATATAAATTTCAGTAAATTTCAGCTTTTTAATAGTCCTTACTATATGTTACTGCTATGCTATAGAAGGTCAGCCAGAGTGACCTGCTATTCACAAAGAACAACTGGAAAAAACAAAAACCACAGTTTATAAGAAAATTAGCACAGCCTGTCCTATACCAGGTTCCATCATGCCCTCTAGTGTCTAAGTGTAGCATAGCAGCTCCAACTTTAAATCGAAATATTTAGTACAACACGGTGAACATCACACACTCGCTATGGGCCAGGTGCTAGGCTGGGTGCTGAGTCCACAGCTGTGGACAAGACCTACAAGGTCCCTATCCTCATGGAGATTATTTAGGACTTACTTTAATTATTACATAAGTTTACATTCCATTTGAAAACTTCTGTATGAAGATTTAGCATTTCATTATATGGTACAAATACTTTTATCAGCTAAAAAATATTGCCACTAATTTCTTTAGTCTACAATCTTAAATTATTGATTTAGCTTGCCATAAACTCTTCTCCTTAACTTCTAGTGGTAAAAATTTCATAATCCATTGATTTAGTTTTATAGCTACTATTTACAAAGATATAATCTTCAATAAAATGCTGCTGTGATGTTTAATTCTAAAGCTCTTATTTAATCTTAGTGTTAGTTGTCATTGAGAAGCCTCTGAGGCTATAATTTCATAGTTTATGATCCCAGGAAAATTTTTCTTATTAAATTATAGACAAGAGACAGTGCTTTAGTCTATGTTATTAAAATTGAAATTCCCTAAATCCAATTATATATTCTTACCATCTGCATTTTTATGATTCTTATCTAAAGAAATCCTCTGAAAATCTCAGAGCTGACATAAATTTCTTAAATTTTACTTACTTTTTGTGGGTTTTGAAAACAAAAGTTCTTGTTTTAATTTAAAGGAGCAGAAACTTAATTGTGATGGCTTGCAGATAGATGACAATATGGCCCATAATGAAACTTTCTATAATAAAAGCAGATATGATAAGATATAAACCATAGTAGGCAGATCTTAAGAGAATTTGATTTCAATGAAACATTTAAGTCAGTAATCATCCATTCTAGCATTCTACCTTTTACACATAGACTATTGTTTCACCCTTAACAATTATCAAGAGGTTGTCCCCTCATTCCTAAGTGTGAGGACCCCTGTGTATTTCTCATTTACTCAATTGCCCAACCCCTTTTATTCTAACTATAAGAGTATTCTCTTATTCTACCTCAGTGTTTGGAGGTTGGGGGACCCCTAGTTAAGGTTAGTCTTATGCATGGTGACTTTAACCCCTCCCCCAAGTATATCAAACCCCAAACAACCCTAAATAAACCTAAAATCTAATTTAAAACAAAGAGCCTGCTCTGCAAAGGTAGCTTCAAGTCAAGTTTCCCAGTCTCTCTTTACAACCAAATGACTGACTCAAAACCCCACTTACATTAAAAATCTAAATCCCCCATTTGCCTTCTCAGACTATGTATCATATTTCCTTTTAAAAATGGATGATAGGAGCATTTTCCACTTTGCCCTGGGAATGCTTTGCCTCATTTTATCGTATATTCAAATATCTGGCTAAAATTATGAATGAAAGCTTATGAAATTTTAAGGCAGCTTTCACTGCCTGCCTTGCCCATGGAGACCAGAGTCATGAGCCAATGTACCTGATCTGACAAACATTCACTCCTGCATGATGCAAAAGGTAAGGCAACATCTTTGCTTGGGAGTCAAGAAGCCCAGCTCAGCAGATATATCCAACATCTGTGAGAGCTTTGCCAACACGTTTGAGTGTGGAAGGATCCGCATATTATTGAATTCTTTCTCCAATGCATTACAACAGATGTGTATCAGTAAGCAATTGCTATAACAATCATGTAAAATAAGTCACCGCCAAGCACAGTCACAATAGATAGAGTGTGGATCTAAGGAGAGATAGAGGATTGAAGCCATTTTTGCAATCAGTATGCTACAAGATGTCTAGTAATGCAATGATGACTATAAAATGATCTCCTTTCTAAATCAAATCTGACCTTCCTTTTGCTTTTACCATACCTTCTGAACAAGGAAAACTAAAACACACATTTATGCACACACACAAACATTCTGGGTGCCCCCTACCAACAGTCATGAGCTCACTCACACCCATCCCCACCTCTACAGTAGCTACTTATAGCAAAGGGTCTTTCAAGATTTAGACTCACTTTTCATGTGAGGGGTTACAAACATTTTCATGTAATGGGACACACAGAGAAAGATCAAATATGTACAGCACACTGAAGTAAACTAAAGGAGTTTTGAGGGCATCTATATCAGGCTAGTGGAAAATTTTATTAATTTCTTCATATTACAAAAGTCAGACAAAAAAATGAAATATAAAGTATTAAGAAAGATATTAAATTTTAATTGGTATAAAACTTCTAAATAACATCTTTTTATTTTTATTTTCTGAGAAATTTGAACTTGATTCCATGAACATAACATTTTTTTTTCTATCAGGTTTTATGCTTGACATGCAATATGTGATTCTTGATAATGATTTTTCAACGAAGTCTCTGAAAGTTTAATAGTCACTTTTATAGGAAGCAAATAGGTTGTAACAACCAGCAGAAGAAAATGTATTGCTTTTTCACTGGCCACAGCAATTTACTTTTCAGAATTAAACAGAATTTGGGTAATAAGAATTCATTAAATTGTGTTTCGAGGATCCAGCCATTCTTTAAATCCAGCTGAGATAGAGTCAGAGGGATCTGATTCACCCTTCTGACTTAAACAACTAAAAAGCTGTACAAAATATGAATGAAAGGGCTTCCCTGGTGGGGCAGTGGTTGAGAGTCCGCCTGCCGATGCAGGGGACACAGGTTCATGCCCCGGTCCGGGAAGATACCACACGTCGCGGAGCGGCTGGGCCTGTGAGCCATGGCCGCTGAGCCTGCACGTCCGGAGCCTGTGCTCCGCAACGGGAGAGGCCGCAACAGTGAGAGGCCCACGTACCGCCAAAAAAAAAAAAGAAGAAAATGAATGAAACAACATCTCTCAAGACCCAAAACATCAGGCAATGAAGGACCGGTAACCCTGAGTGATGAGAAACAAAAAAAGTGAGCCCTACAATTGTCCCAGGTTAATGTCTAGAGAAAGTTTCCACACTGTAGCATAGGGAAAGGAGATGCAGGCAGAGACCCATGGTGTCTCTGTGTTGAGAGATGAGAATCCAGGGAAGCCATGGTAGCTAGAGTTTGCAAGGCAGAGTACCACAGAGAAGCAAGATGCACACAGAGAGAACTCTAAAGTTCTGAAGAGTGTTCCCCTGGAGTATTCAGTTGAGTACTGATCAGCAAACACAGCTAAGGAAACTATCTGAGGCTGAGAGAACCACCTGAAAAGATCAGAGGAAACAGTGTCAGAGCCACTCATAGAGACAGACATAGTTCCTGTTCCCACAATTAGAATAAAACATATAAATCAATCAATTGAAAGAGAACTAGAAATAACACAAATAATAAACTTAGTAGACAAGGACCTTAAAAAATTATCTTAACTATATTCTATGTGTTCAAGAAGCTAAAGAAAAGATTGAATATATTAAGTAGAAACATGGACAATAAAAAAAACTTCCATCGAACTTTTAGAGATGAAAACTACAGTGTTTGAGATGGAAAATACCCTGTATTTTATTAGGTCACAAAACATGTCTTAACAAATTTAAGAAGACTGAAATCACATCAAATATCTTTTCTGACCACAATGGAATGAAACTAGAAATCACAGAAGAAGGAAAATTCACAAATATGTTGAAATTAAACAACACTCTCTTGAATAACAAATAAATCAAACAAGGATGGAACAAAAGCAGTTCTAAGAAGGAAGTTTATAGTGATAAATGCCCACATTAGAAAATAAGAAAAGAGCTCAACCTAACTTTACACCTCAAAGAGCTAGAAAAAGAAAAAGAAACCAAACCCAAAGTTATTAGAAGAAGGGAAATAATAAATATTAGAGACATATAATCAAAAGAGAAAAATAGAAAACTACAGGCCAATACCCCTGATGAACTAAATGCAAAAATCCTCAACAAAATACTAGCAAGCTGAATCCAACAGCATATTAAGAAATCGTACATTATGACAAAGTGGGATTTACCCCTGAGATTCAAGAATGGTGCAACACAGCTCAGTGCTTTGTGACCACCTAGAGGGGTGGGATAGGGAGGGTGGGAGGGAGATGCAAGAGGGAGGAGATATGGGGATATATGTATATGTACAGCTGATTCACTTCATTATAAAGCAGAAACTAACACACCATTGTAAAGCAATAATACTCCAATAAAGATGTTTAAAAAAAAAGAATGGTGTAACATATTCCAATCAATTAACAATAATATACCACATTAACAGAATACAGGACAAAAATCACATGATTATCATCATAGATACAGAAAAAGCATTTAACAAAATTCAACACACCTCTGTGATAAAAATTCTCAACAAACAAGGTATAGAAGTTACTTACCTCAATATGACAAAGACCATATATAGTAAGCCCAAAGCTAACATCATAGTAAATGGTGAAAAGCTGAAAGCTTTTCTTCTAAGATCAGAAACAAGGCAAGGATGCCTACTCTTGCCACTTTTAAATGTAATATTAGAAGTCCTAGTGAGAGCAATTAGGCAAGAAAAAGAAATAAAGGGCATCCAGAATGTAAAGAAAGAAGTAAATTATCTCTGTTTGTAGATGACCTAATCCTATATGCAGAAAACTCTAAAGACTCCACAAAAAAACTGTTAGGACTAATAAATGAATTCAGTAAAGTTTCAGGGTATACAATGAACAGGTAAAAATCAGTTTTGTTTCTCTACACTAACAAAGAACTATCCAAATAGGGAAATTAAGAAAACAATCCCATTCACAATAGTACCAAAAAGAATAAAGTAATTAGGAATAAATTTAATCAAGCAGATGAAAGACTGAAAACTACAAAACACTGAAAACTACAAAAAACAGATGAAAGAAATTAAAGAACACATAAATAAATGGAAAGACATCCCACATTAATGGATTGGAAGACTTAATATTGTTAAAATGTCCATACTACCCAAAGCAATCTCCAGATTCAATGTTATCCCCATCAAAATCCCAATGGTATTTTTTACAGAATTAGAAAAAAAAATCCTATAAGTGATATTAAGCCAGAAAGACCCCAAAGAATAAAAGCAATCTTGAGGAAGAACAACAAAGCTGGAGGCATCACATCTCCCAATTTCAAAATATAATGTGAACCTATAGTAATTAAAACAGTATGGAACTGGCATAAAGATAGACATATAGGCCAATGGAACAGAATAGAGAACCCAAAAGTAAACCCAGGTATAAGTGATTAACTGATCTTTGACAAGGGAGCCAAGAGTACACAATGGAGAAAGAACTGTCTCTTCAACAAATGGTGCTTAGAAAGCTGGATATCCACAAGCAAAATCATGAAATGGATACAAAAATCAATTCAAAAAAGATTGAACACTTAAACATAAGACCTGAATTGTAAAACTCCTAGAAGGAACATGGGGGAAAAGACTCTTGACATTGGTTTGGCCATGATTTCTTGAAGATAACACCAAAAGCACAGGCAGCAAAGCAAAAATAAACAAGCAACACTACATCAAACCAAAAACCTTCTGCATAGCAAAGGTGACAATCAACAGAATGAAAAGACAACCTACGGAATGGGGGAAAATATTTTCAGACCATATATCTGGTAAGGGGCTAATATCCAAAATATATAAGGAACTCCTACAACTCAATAGCAAAATGACAAATGACTCAAATAATTGGCAAAGGAGTTGAATAGATATTTCTCCAAAGAAGACATAAAAATGACCAAAATGAAAAAGTGCTCAATATCACTAATTATGAGGGACATGCATATCAAAACCACAGTGGCTATCCTGCCACACCAGTTAGGATGGCTATTATCCCCTTGACCCCCACAAAGAAGATAACAAATATTGGTCAGGATACAGAGAAATTGGAACCCTTGGACATTGCCGGTAGCCACTGCGGAAAACAGAGTCCTCAAAAAACTAAACAGAACTACCATATGATACAGCAATTTCACTTCTGGGTATATATCCAAAAGAACTGAAATGAGGATCTCCAAGAGATACCTTAACTCCCATGTTCACTACAGCATTATTCTCAATATTCAAACTATGGAAACAATCCAAATATTCATCAACAGATGAATGGATAAAAAATAAAATGTGATATACACATACAATGAAATATCACTGAGCCTTAAAATGAAGGAAATTCTGCCATATGAGACAACATGGATGAACTAGAAGTACATTACGCTTTGATTAAGCCAGTCATAGAAGGACAAATAATGCATGATTCTACGTATATGAGGTATCTAAAATAGCCAGACTCATAGACGCAGAGAATAGATCGTTGGTTGCCAGAAGCTAGGGGCAGGAGAAAATAGAATTTGTTGTTCAATGTATATAAAGTTTCGGTTATGTAAGATGAACAAGTTCTAGAGATTTGCTGTGTAACATAGTGTCTATTACATTAACAATACTGTACTGCACTCTTAAAATTTAGTTAAGAGGGTAGATCTCATGTTAACTAAAGGCAAGAGGGAGACATATGCACATTTTTGGAGGTGATGGGTATGTTTATTTCCTAGATTATGATGATGATTTCACAGGTGTATGCATATGCCCAAATGCATCAACTCGTACACTTTAAATATGTGCAGTTTTTGTATATCAATCATACCTCAATAAATCTGTTTTTTTTAACTTTAAACATAAAGATATGAATAAGTTAAAAGAATGGAAAATATATTCCATTCAAACACTAATCAAAAAAATGGAATGATGATACTAATATCAGACAAAGAAGATTACAGAACCAAGAATATCACTCAAGATAAAGAAGATCCTTTCATAATGATAAAGTATTTAATTCATCAAGAGTACATAATAAACCTAAATGTTTATGTACCTAATAACAGAGCATCAGAAGACATGAACCAAACACTGATAAAATGGCAACAAAAAATACACAAATGTCTGTAATTTCAAAACTACTCTCTCATTAATTCATAAAATTAGTAACATAAAATCAGTAAAGATATAGGAAATTTGAACACTATCAACCAACTTCACCTAATTTACCGAACAGGGTAATCCACTCCAAAATAGAATTCACATTTTTTTTTCTAATGAACTTGAAAATATACCATATTCTGGGCCACAAAAAATCTTAATATATTTTTAAAAAATTAAGTCATACAAAGGATGTTCTTTGAAGAAAAATGAAGTAAAATAAAAAACAGAAAGCTATCTGGAAAATATCCAAATATTTGGAAACTAAGAATACACTTCTAAATAACCTGTGGGTCAAAAAGAAATCAAAAACGAAATTAGAAAGAATTTTCTGCTGAATGAAAATGAAAAGACAAGATATAAAAATTTGTGGGATGCCACTAAAGCAGTTCTAAGAGGGGAAATATACAGCACTACAAGTATATATGAGAAAATAACAAAGGTTGCAAAACAATAATCTTAGCTTCCACTTAAGAAACTAGAAAAAGAAGTGAAAATTCAACCCAAAGTAAGCAGACCTTGGGAAATAGTAAAGATCAGAGTAGAGATCAATGAAATGGAAAACAGAAAGCAATGCAAAACTCAATCAATCCAAAATTTGGTTCTTTGAGAGATCAATTAAATTAATAAACATCTTACCACAGTGATTAGGGAGAAAAAAAATGAAGATACAATTTACCAATATCAGAAATGAGAGCAGTGAAATCACTAAGGATTGCACAGATAACAACGAATGTTACAGTGTTATGCCGATAATTTTGGCAACATATAAATTTTAAAAATCCTTGAAAGACAAACTGTCAACGCTCACTCAAAAAGTAATCAATTGAGGACTTCAGCAAAAATGGCAGGGTAAGGATATCCAAAAATTTATCCCCCCATAAAAACAAAAAGAAAACTGACAAACTATAAAAATCTACATTTCTGAAAACTGTGAAGACTACTGAAAGTCTTTCAGCAACCTGGGAGGCTTTTTCATGAAAGTTGAAGGACTATCAATAAGAACGGTCAGTTTTGTTTGTTTTAACTTACCCATATCCCATCCCCTGCTCCCAGAACTATGGTAGCCTTGGGAAAAACAAAAACAAAAACAAAAACAAGTTTACATTCCAAGTACTATAGCGAGAAAAACTGGGCTGGAGCACTTTCAAACCCTCATTCCCCAAAACAGCCATTATTATTTTACCTCTCTCTCTCTTTTTTTTTTTTTTTTTTTGTTTGTTTGTTTTTTGTGGTACGCGGGCCTCTCACTGTCGTGGCCTCTCCCGTTGCGGAGCACAGGCTCCAGATGCGCAGGCTCAGTGGCCATGGCTCACAGGCCCAGCCGCTCTGCGGCATGTGGGATCCTCCCGGACCGGGGCACGAACCCGTGTCCCCTGCATCGGCAGGCGGACTCTCAACCACTGCGCCACCAGGGAAGCCCTACCTCTCTCTTTAAGACAGAAGAACCTTGGAAGAAGCCACTGAAAGGCTTTTTTTATTTTGTCTAATTCAGAACTCTTGCCTAGTACTCAAGCCACTCTTGGGGAAAGAGTCATTTGTCAAAAACTATCCAGGCAAATGTTTAGTTGCTTCTGACTGAAAGTCCATGACCATGACAAGAAAAACCATGCCCAAGTCAGCTTTATCTCAGCAATGCAAGGTATATTTAATATTCAAAAATCAATCACCATAATTCACCAACAGATTAAAATGGAAAACCACACCATCATTTCAATAGATGCAGGAAGTGTTTGGTAAAACCTAACATTCTTGATAAAAAACAAAACAAAACAAAGCAAAACCAAAAACTCTCAGTGATTAGTGAAATGCCTAGTACTATGGCTGGGGCAGGGAAAATACAAAATGAGCCTAGAGTCTTTTTGTGTCTGGATTTTTGCTGCTATCATACAATCCCCACCCATTCTACTTCCTTCTTCCTAAAACACAATCTGCTAGTCTTTACTACACTCATAAAGCTTAAGTGGTTCCCCACTGTTTACAATATAAAGTCCAACTTGTATGCATAGCCTTCCAGATTCATTTTCTCTAGTTTTTGAAATACATCCTATCTTAGCCACTTGGTAGTCATTCAGAATTCCATATATATGCCTTTTACTTTCCTGCCTGCATACCTTTGTGCAAACTATTTCCTGGGCTTACAGTTTCCCCCTCTGTATTCATTCTGGCAAAATCCAGCTTTCCCTGATCTACTCCTGACCCAACTTCAGTCTATTCTTTACAGGCATACAGGGTAATTTTTGTTTTACATACAAATCTGATCATGGTATACCCTGCTAAAACCTTTTGTAGCATATAGAAATTGCATAGGCCATAAATTCCAATGTGCCATTTCTTATTTTTCTGTAATATCTCTATATAATATACAGCTTTAATGTAACTTTTACTTAAATCTCTCCCTCAAGCCCCATTCTCATGAGAGCAGGAAACAAAAGTTATCTTTCAGGTTCATTTAATTGTTTTAGTGTTTCCTTAGTCATTTCAAATGTAAATTCTGTCATTTCTATCCCTCTTCCCCACCTTTGACTTAGGATGGCATCTAAGGTGGGGAGGCTACTGGCATCTACATCGGTGGAGGCATCTGTTCTGGGGCCATTTTCTCTTCTCTGACATCCACTTAATGTATAGGTATCTCTTCCTCTGCATTTTGGTCTTCAGTATATATCCCCATTGGTGTCTGCTGAAACATCTTTTGTCCATCGGCCTCCATTTGCATGATACATGTTGACTGAAGCACTATTTCAGGCTCTGTATCAGCTAACTTCAGCTCTGTGCCAGCTATCAGGATGACAGGGTATGACTGCTGTTTGATGCTTCTCTTTGTGACCTGTAGTAGACCAGGGCTGTCATCAGGCATATTTTCCTGTCACCTATCTAACTACCTCTACTGTACTGCTCTTATGCCGCTGTAAATCTATCACCTTCCCTGGGTGATAGCCTGTTAAAATTTTCCTACCAAACTCTTCATCTAAAACCTTGGTTCAGAGGATCTTTCTGTTAATCTTATCATTCCTTGGGGCTTTATCTGGAGGACAAGACACAGGTTCTTTCTATGCTCAGGTCATCCCCAAACATAAAGGAATGTCTCAATTAGAGTCTCATGACTGAGACTACTTTCCTTTATTAGGATTTGCTGGGTAATGTCTGTATCCCCACAAGACTCTTAGTTCACTGACAGCAAAGACTGTGTGTCTGTTTTCCTCATGTTGGTGTCTGACACATAATCACTAAATATTTATTGAATGGAAAAATGAGTGACTCAGCATACTTGTCCCTGTCCTTGTCAAAAACAAGTTTTTTCTGTTTAGTATTAAATATTTTGCTTTTGATGGCAGTAATTTCTTGCTTTAATCTTATACAAAGCATGGCATATGGGCTGCAAGAGGTGAGAAACACCAACTTGGGAGAAAAGGAAGACAGGACATGAAACAGTGCAATCAAAGCAGAATTAACCATCGTCAGCACTTACAGCAGGGACAGAACTTGTTTTTCTAGTGTCAGAAACACATGAAGAAGTAAAACCATTGAGAAAGAATACATTTCACAAATATCACTCTATGCTCCAATAATATTCCCTGCAAGGCTCTTTTTATTATTTGTAGGTCTTTTTGACTACAGTAGATGCACACTAGATTTTTGTTAGATGATAAATTATAGTACTGGGGTGGTATTTGAAACTGTCTTTGTAAACTAACTCAAAGCTATAGTGCCAAAAAGCTCTGTCCCCTAGTACCAGTTTGTGAGAAATTTTGCTGTTTGAAGTTTTATCTGAGAATGGAACATTCTACTCTTGCCTTAAAAATGTGAGCCAGGGGGGTTCATTTGATCCAGAGAAGCAGGGTGGATTTACAATCCAGGTGCAGAACTTCAGATAAGGAATTTAGGATTGTAGCATTACACATTTATCTTAACTTTGCAGTGTCCAAGGAAACTTGAGTCTGCCTGTCACCCCAGAACTCTAAACAGTGTTTCTAATGGGACCTGGTGAGGCCACAAGACCCTTCCTTTGAGTGACTGCTGCTTTCTTAACAATAACTTCCCCAGCCCTGCTTCCTTCCATCCACCTCATGAACAAAGATCTGTGATACTCAGTACAAAGCAGATTCTGCTTCCTCTACCCCTTTCCTAGAATCTCAGCACAAATTCGTATCTCATCAATTTCCTTCTAGAGTTTACGCTTATTGAGCCACTCCAAGATTTGCCTTTCTGCAGCATGTTAAATTTAACTTTGATGAGCTTATTGATAAAAAGCGCTTAGTTGTCATTGTGCTTGCAAAGTAGACATTCAATAGCTTGGGGTAGAGAGACATGAATTCATATTGCTATTATAAGCAGCAACTAAAGTAATGCTTATGTATGAGCACTGTAGTCCTACATGCTAAATCTCATAAACCCAAAGAATCTACCGCCATTCAACCTGTGAGAGATGAAAAACGAACAACGTCGAGGCGATGACCCAACAACTTGAGACTCACGTTAAGTAAAGACTTCCGGTCTCGCGCAACTCAAAGACCTCTTTGCAGCTCACCCGGGGCGAGCCGGAGGCGCGCGCATGCGCAGCACCAGCGCGCATGCGCAGCACCCGCAGGCCGCTCCGCCTTCCCCTCGGCGCCTAGATTTACATCCGGGTTCTTAGGCTTTACGCTCCTCGCGCCGGCTGGTGTTTCTCCGGGCTGACTGGCTGCTGGTTGTTTTCGCTGTTCCAGCGTCAGAAGAGCCGGTGGGTCGGCAGGTGAGTACACGGGAAGGGCCTGGAAGGGGAGTCGGGCGGGGGCCCGGCTGTTTGTTGCACCCACCGGTGGGCTCTATGCGGAGACGGGGACGCCGGGCGGATGGGGGTCCCGGGAGCCTCCAACTTGACTGGTCGTCCTCTTCCGGACGGGGCTTTCCTGGCCCCTGCCCTTTGGCAGTCTTCTCCTGACACTTGTTACAAATTCGTAATAGTCATCCTCATTTGCATTCGTTAGGGTTTAAGGAGAGACGGGCCCAGCGGCCTGGCAGGTGAGGTGAGTTTGCAGCCCTCGCCTTCCGGGCAGGGACCACAGCCTTCTCTGCTGCTTCTCGCCTCTCGTCGGGACGCTGACCTGGACCCTGCTCTGAGAGCCCCCTTCCTGGTCGGGCTTCAGGAATCTTTTGAGGTCAGGTGTAGTGTGTTTCAGGGAAAAAGCGCAGAGCAGAGATTCTGTAAGCCTAGATTCCAGATTCTAGTACAGATTCTAAAATAGCTGTGTAACCCAAGTCGTCTAGAAGTTCCCATCCAGCTTTAAAGTTCAGGTTTGTGTTTGGCAGCTCTTTGTCCAAGGGACGCACACCCAAAATGAATCAGCACCAGAGGAAGATGAGGGCAGAGGTGGTGCTGTGTCATTTTTTGAGTGCTGTCGGGTCAAGATGTCAGAGAATGGTCGACTGCAGCAGCAATTCAGATGTGTGAGGATTGGCAAAAACTGGAAAAAGACACATTTAAAAATCTGAACACATGTGGCATTCTACTTTTCTCTGGGTGAGGTGATTCATTTGGGACTTTTAGAACTGAACTGTAGACTCGCGGAAGAGTTTAAGAAAGCAAACCGTGCCTGTGTTTGGTCTGAGAGGCTTACTTGAACCTCTGTGCAACGCAGTCGTCTTGTATGATGTTATTTTCCAAATGTATCCTGATTGTAAGAATCACCTGTGATATTTGTGCAGATTCCGTGGACCCCATTTCATATCTTTTGAAACACCATGTCCAGGGAAAGGTCCGGGGAATCTTTTTAACAGGCATCCTAAGTGATTCTTCCTTATAAGGCACTTTTGGGAAGCATGTATCTTTCAGTCAGATAGGCCCTCCACCACTTAATAGCTTTATAACTTAAGTAATAAACTTGTGAGTTGCACTTTTCTTTATCTGAAAAATGAGGATAAGTTCTTCCCCAGAGACTATTGAGTCTAAGCCCTTTGATAGTAGGATCCTTATCTTTGTCATTTTTGTGTCTACAGAGCTTAGTGCTTGGCATTTAATAGGCCCTCCCTCACAAGTGTGTTGAACTGAGAAAAGAAATAGCATGCCCCAAAACACAGAAGACACTTGGAAAGCTCGAATGCCATTCCTCCTCCTCACCTTACAGGGTTTTTTTTTTTTTTTTCTCTTTTTATCAGTAGTCATTTTACTGAATATCCTTATTAGAGATAAGTATATCTCTTGATGGCTAAAACAGCCAGGAAATGTTTCTGATTCTTTGGTGTAACTTTGAAATTGTTTCTGCCATTAGATTATTAATGAATTTAAATGGAGGCCAAGTCCATCTGTTGGACTGAATTCATGACTTAACTGTAAATTATTGTCTGTAAATGATATTTATCTCTTGTTATTGTGCCATAACTCTAGATCATGGTGATCGTAAGTTTTTGTTATGCCAGAATCTAAATCATCATGTTCTTAAGGACATATTTAGATTCAGTGTTTTCATTGTAATAAGACCTCCTGCTCCCACTAATGTAAAGATTTTGACTTCTGTATGTATGGTTTGTGGGTACAGAATTCAGGACTGCTGAAGCCATTTGTGAAAAGATTGGTGTGGGTAACAGATCCATTTAAGTATAATAAAACTAAGAATTAAAATCTGGGAATTATAGTTGTAGAACACATTGATTGTAAATGTTATAAATCTTGGCAGTATAAAATAATACATCTTACAGAAATCGGGGTGGGAGGAAGTGTAAGAATGTAATTTTCACACCTTTCATGGTAGTAGGTCAATCCACGTTGTCTAAAATGGAATCATATAGTTTTTAAATGATGCTGATCTCTTAATATTTGTATAATATTTTTTCTTAACCTTAGAATACTTTTAGGAACTGAAATTGCTTTTTGTGAATAATTTTTTCCCCCAGAGATCAGCAGTTTCTTTAGTTCACTTTATTTTCTTTTGCTTCTGTTTAATGCAGAAAGAATTCAATTCGTTATGCTTTTTGTTAAAAATAGCATGTCTAGTATGATCCCATTGTTAGAAATAAAAAAATAGCATGTCTAGTATGATCCCATTGTTAGAAATTATTTCTATACATCCTGTTTATATGTGTGCATTAGATAGATACCTGGAATGATGTATACCAAATAGTAATGAGCATTATTTCGGAGTGGCAGGATTTGGCTCGTTTTTTTTTTTAACTTCTTTTTATCTTTCTGTATTGATTGAAATTTTTTTAAGTGCAGGTATCACTTTTATACAGAAGGGAGGTTTGGTTATTACATCATTCATAGGGAGAGTTCTGGATTTTAGTAAGTAACCCAAAAGGTGCTGAGTAATCATTACTACCATGAATTTGCAATCAATAAATGAGTGCTGCTTTGTTTGCCTTTAGATTTGTTTTATGTTGCTTTATATAGTATACCTGTAGAGATAGTGCAGTGTGATGTCTTTATGGTAAATTTGCCTTGATATAAATTTCAGCTTTGTCACTTAGTAACTGTGTGAACTCAGTCAAATTGTGTCAGTCCCTCTACTCATCTATAACTGGATGTTGTATGTACTTCAGAAGGTTGTTGTAAGAATTAATATTTGTACTTAAATGACCTAGCCCACTGCCCAGAACTCAAAGTTCGTCCAAAAGAGAACAGCCATTATTACTATTTTAAAAGTACAGATTGTATTTGTATACATGCATGTCTTTCTCAAGTACTGTCCTTTTAAAAGTCATCAATGTATTTTACTTCTGTTTGACTGTAAATTACTTAAAGTGCTCTACAATGGAATTTTCTCAGGTTTGAACTTCTTGTCCTGGAAGCTGTGCATCACCATAATGAGGCTTGTAATTCTTGATAACTATGACTTGGCTAGTGAATGGGCAGCCAAATACATCTGTAATCGCATCATTCAATTCAGACCTGGACAGGACAGATATTTTACACTGGGTTTGCCAACAGGTAATGCACCATTTTTTTCCATATTAGGTACTCAAGGTTGTGGGATTGAAGGCTTTTTCTTAGTAAAATATATTTCCTGTTTATTTCTTGTCATATCACTGATTTAACATATTAGGATATCAAGTCAAATGTATAGATACAGACATATCTGGTATCTAAGTTTCATTACTATTTGTTAAAATTCTGTCTCACCTACCACTCAAGAATTGAAAAGGAAATAAAGCTCAGGTCATGGTCATGATATTTTTTGTACCTTTTTCTAGTAGTCTTTTGTTTGTATTTAGGGATGTTGCTTTCACTATTCATGCAATTTCTTGGGAGATTAGCCTTCTCATTGATCATTAAGAGGTACCTACAATATGTACTACTGCCTCTTAATTTTACCTCATATGCCTCATATTATCTTATTAGCCCTTTGCTATTTCTGTGATTATTTTCTATTTTAGAAGTATTACAGGTGAAAAATTGAAGACAGGTATGTCTTCATGACAGAATGAACATAAGCATTAATTATACACTTTATTGGATTTAGTTCTCGGTTAAGGTTTTTCTTAAAAAATAACCAAGTAGTGTCACTGATACATGGTACTTTATTTGATATTGTTGACTTACATAGGAAAGAGTATTGGACCTGGAATCAGAGCTGCTACTTTCTTGGTGACTGAAGGGCACTTATTCTACACCATAATCTTGTTTTCCTTACTTTTAAGGAAGATAAGGAAATTAATAGCTTACAGTGCTGTTTTGAAGCTCAAATAAGAGCAAGTCCCTTGTATACTGTAAACACTATGTAAATTTAAGGTTCTCTTAAGTGTGTTTTATTTAAACAGTATTTTTTCCTCTTGCTCCTCCCCCCATACATGTCAACTTTAGAAAAGCTACAATCATAATTGTTTTTCACTTGCATAATTTCCATGAAAGATACTGTTAGCTCACCAAGTTGATTTTTTGTTTGTTGTTTTGCTTTTTGTTTTTCGGTCCATGGCAGTAGGTGTTGGTAAGAACGGCAAAGAGGAATTTTTTTTAATTGTGCACACCAGAAATGGGCCCCCTCAGCACCCACAGTTCTGATATGTGAGCCCCAGTGGTTGAACATGCCCTCTGTATCAGTTTGCCTTCTGTAAACCTGGGCCATGCTCAGAGTAGCTGCCTTAATCACTTTGTCTTAATTATGAAGAAATAAGCAGTAATTTGAGTATGGGAGCAGAAAGGCTTCAGAGCCATAAACGCCAGCAGTGCTAAACATGTTTTTGTGTATTTTGATATACAATTCTTCTGCTTTATTTTGGATAGTATTACTGCCTAATAATACATCTGCCAAGGGTATATCTCTGGAAAACCTTTGTTAACATATTCTACTTTTCTCCTTCATTGACCAATGACAGTGTTAATCATGCCCCATCCTTACCTCCCCCCACCCCATGCTTTTGAAATTTGAACATACATTTCTGTAAACAACATGCTATGTTGTAATTACGCCCCACCAAGCACAATTCTGGGGAATATCTGTTCAGTATATATCTTTTTTTTTAAATTTTATTTATTTTTGGCTGTGTTGGGTCTTCGCTGCTGTGTGTGGGCTTTCTCTAGTCGTGGCGAGCGGGGGCTACTCTTGGTTGTGGTGTGCAGGCTTATCACTGCGGTGGCTTCTGTTGTTGCAGAGCATGGGTTCTAGGCGCACAGGCTTCAGTAGTTGTGGCTCACAGGCTCTAGAGCGCAGGCTCAGTAGTTGTGGCGCACAGGCTTAGTTGCTCCGCGGCATGTGGGATCTTCCTGGACCAGGGCTTGAACCCGTGTCCCCTGCATCGGCAGGCAGATTCTTAACCACTGCACCACCAGGGAAGCCCTGTTCAGTAATATATTTATTGAAGTGATGTTGACAAACTTGATATTTAAGGGCCTGCATGCTGTGGGCCCAACCTGCCTCCCAGACTTATTCCCACTATTCCTCTACACTGAATCAGGGTAGGCAGGTTACACGGCTTGTAGTTCAAAGAAAAGACCTGAATTTGCTGGCTTTACTTTCATTCATGTTGCTAGCATACTGTATAATAAGAACTTTATGAGAATCTCTTGAATATCTGGCTTCACTGCCGTGTGTGTGATATTTGGCACATTCCTTAATTTTTTTACCCCAATTCTTCCACCTTCACAATGGGAAAGATAATGCCAATTTCCCAAACTTGTGAGATTTACATTAGCTAATGTATGAAACACCAGCATAGTATCTAGCACATGGTAGGCATACAAGTGTCATCTCTGAACCTCCTCCCCCATCTTTTTTCTATTTTCAATTACAACTTAACCCATTCTTTGATTGTGGGAGTTTCACTTCTTCAAAGACTCAGTTGAAATGCCATCTTTCATCCTTTCTCCCACAAGCAAGACTATAGTGTTTTCTTCTTTGATTCACTATACTGCCCCAGACTTCTTATAGGTTATTTATATTTTTCCTTGTGTTATAGTTACTTTGTACTTGTCTATCCGTATTCTGTGAGTTCTTTTAGGGTAGAAACAGTCATAATCTTTGTTTTATCTGAATCATAGTAAGCACTTGCTAAATTAGTTATGTTAGTAAATGAGTATTGCAAAGCAAATATATTAAAATGAAGTTTCTTTTACCAGTTCACCGTGTACCATATCTTCCATTGATTTTTTTCTATTCAGCCACTTTGATTAAAAAGTAGAAAATGAATGTGATTTTTATCACTATTGTGACAACTTCTTTTTATATTCATATGTCCTTAAATTACGGAGGGAGTCCTATAACTATTCTCTTGACACTGAAAGATACACACAGAAAATTTGTTATGCTTCTAGAAAAGGAGAAAGAAGAGCATACTTATCCATCTTTCATCTAGGTTTCATGTTAGTGGGCTGTAGTTCTTTGAGAATTGTAAAGTTTGACCACATAAATTTTAAATTATTAATGACAATTTAAAACAATATGTGTGCTTAACTTTAAGAAAACCTATTAGTCTTCTGTTCTGTGAACCTGTCTGTGTGATATTTAGCCACTTCTATTATTCTGTCATCTTAAATGAGAGTCAGTTTTTTTACTACTCTGGATTTTTTTTGTATTAGTTGTTTTTTTGTTTTTCTGGTGGTTTTTTTTTTTTTTGCCAGAGACTGCTTAGTTCTGCCATACTTCTCCCTGCCTCTTGAGTAGAAATTTTGTGTTTGGGTGTTTTATTTTGTTTTGTGATGGTGGGCGGACTAGAAACCAATACTCTGACCAAGATTGTGTGGGCCAGGTTGCTTGTTGTAAGAATGTAGTCAATCTAGTCTTCGAATTTGTAGTTAAAATGAAAAAATACAGCAGATTTAAAAAACAAAGGGAGGCCATCCTCAAGTGGCTAAGTTCATTTATCTTTATTGTGTCGTTTCATGGAGCACTATCAAGCAGATCTTAATTTCATAAAACATAAAAGAATCACATTTATAAAACAATAACATTAAGAACTCAGATGAAGTATCCAAAGCCAAGATCCCATTTCCTAGAAATCATTTTACTTTATACATTTTAGCTGATATATGCTGAAAATAACACAAAATGAGAAACAGGAGCTCCAGTTAAAAACTTAAAGGATAAGCCTCCTCACTCCATCCTTGCCACTTTCTATTTTGAAAGTAGAGGCAGTGTTTAAATTCAGCTCTGGTTTCACTTTTGATTTCATTGAATGGTCAATACTTGACCTATTTATGTAGCATTTATGCTACAAATCCCTCTCTAAATAGTTTTTTCTCTAAAGGTGGGACGTTTGTTTTTCTTCTAATTCACATGTGCTCTCTAGAAGTTTCTAATCCTGGAATATACACCATTAATTCCAAATATCCAGCGACACAAGAATAATTTTCCAAGCTATAATTTCTGTTGACAGATTCCCAGCTTTATTCAGCAAATTCCAGTTTACTAAAATTTTAGGTTACCTTGTAGAGAGACTAATTCAACATATATTTGTTAACTGAATGTGTATTTAAATTAATAATTGTTTGCCTAATAAATTAGAAATATAAAATACTATTAAGTAAGAAGAGAATAAGGTTAATATAAACTTTTTTTAAAATTAGATTTTCAAGTTATGTTAGAAAATGGAATGTTTATCTGTTTTAGGGAGTACACCTTTAGGATGTTATAAAAAACTAATAGAATATCACAAGAATGGAGACCTTTCTTTTAAATATGTGAAGACCTTTAACATGGATGAATATGTAGGTAAGCTATATTATTTGAATATATTATTTGGACATGTTATATTTTTAAAAAATTAATATATTGAGAATATTAACATTATTTAAATTTGTTTTGAATGTAATATGAATATATTTCTAGAGTATAATGTATTACCTTGTAGTGGGGTTGGGAGTTTATATAAAAAAAACTATTTTTGTAATGACAGCATGACGTAGTAGAAGGACCGTGAGACTAGAAATGAGAAGATTTGCATTCGTCTTCAGCTATGCCACTTACCAGTCCTGGCTCCATCGACTTTGAGCCAATTCATTCACATTTCTCATTCTCTCTTTTTCTCTTTTTCTTTTTTTCTTAAGGCAAAGTTAAAACCAGTGTTGTTGTGGGGATAAATGAATTAATATGTATGTAAAAGTAATTAGTAAAATATTTTTTAAATATAAGGCTATTTGTAGCCTTGAAGCTTTTATAATTTATTGATTGTGACCTTGCTTAACTAGAAAGATCAGTGATATATATAAACTCTGTGTTAAAATTTAAATTTTATAGGTACACATTTTTAACAGTAGCCTGAGTCATTGTCAAAGAACTGTCGTAATTTAGTATACCTTGCATGTAAATAGGAATAACAGAGGAAGAACGTAGATCAAGATTTCAGTTGTGTGGCCATTTAATTTATGTTGAATTTAACACATAAATCAGTCTTATTGGTTAAAATTTTGTATTTGAGAAGGGGAATATAGTGATTACATGCACATGAACTAGACTTCTGTGCTCCAGCCCCTTTGTGAGCTCTGTGACCCTGGGAAAGTTACTTTTCTGTGTTTCTGTTCATCTATAAAGTGAGATTGATAATAGTTATTTCCATAGACATTGTACACATTAATTAATACATACATGTACAGTGATTAAAATAATGCCTGGCACATAATAAGCATATATTCCGTATAAAAATGCTTTTAAATTGAATATGGTATAGAAATGTTACATATTTTAAATAGCATTTATGGCTTAATCAGAAAAGTAAACTTTAGATTTATTTCTGGAAATAGTTACATTTTTATTTATTAACTTTGTATTTAGGACTTCCCAGAAATCATCCCGAAAGCTACCATTCTTATATGTGGAATAACTTTTTTAAGCATATTGATATAGATCCTAATAATGCTCATATCCTTGATGGGAATGCTACAGACTTACAAGCAGAATGTGATGCATTTGAAAAGAAAATAAAAGAAGCTGGAGGAATTGATCTTTTTGTTGGAGGTACGTAAAACATTTTGTCATTAATCATTTATTAATATTTGAACTAGGTGCTTTAAAAAAAAAACTTACCTTCGTGTAATGTAAAGAACATCTGTGACTGTCTGTAATACCCATTTATTCAGCTATTGATTTCTATTTTACTTTATTTTCATCAAAAAATAATCTTAATGTTGCAAGTGGGGATTGTTTAAATTATGGCTTGAGAAATAGGTCCTAATCCCTGCCTAATTACCTCTTTAGAACTGATAGTTTACCACATCTTAGAAAACGAGTGATGTTTCTTTTCCTCAGTGATACTCTTATTCTTCTACTGTTTCTTTAAAACCCCAACCCAGCTTTCTTATCAAATTACGGCGTTAAATCTCTGAAAGTCTGCATGTGGAACAGGTGGATTTTAACATTTCTCTACTGATCATTCAAATTGCTTCATTTCACTAAGAAATCAGTTAAGAATGTAAAATTTTTATCATCAGCCTTTAGTTAATATGAATTAAGCTGTATAATTGTCTTAATAAACTCTAAAGTAAATGTTTAATTAACTAAATTCCACTTGAAATTTATATATATACGTGCACACACAAACATACATATGTGTATGTATATTGTGTGTTCATGATCTACCATTGAAGAGGTGAAAGAATCTCTTCCTTTGTAATGACAATACGGTTTTCTGCTATCAGTATGGAGCATATGAATAGTACATCATCTAAACTGAAACCAAAATTGTTTTTTGCCAGATTCTTTAGTATTCAACTAAACATGCTAAAGCTCTAAATTAACATTAGATATATAGAGATAGATATATCCATTAGATCCAGGTATATCTTACAATTAATTTATTAGAAGACTGCTCAAAACTATATGAATTAGATCTTCAATAGACCTGTACTAAGGTTAATTTATGGTTGAGGTGGCCAGGTATTGTAGAGGTGTTTGGTTGCCTTTGGAGAAAATTCGGTTTTATCGTCAGACAAAAATTAGCATCCTGTTTTGGCCACTTACAATCTGTAAGATCTTAGGAAATTTATTGATTTCAGTAAACTAGTTCAGTATACTAATTCAATATAATTAAGTTATTTGTAAAACAAGATTATATTAACCATTTCAGAATTGATGAGAATTAACCACATTATAACATGTATAAAATGCCTTGTGCATTGCTTGGTATGTAGTTGGTAATCCATTAAGTGTTACTCCACTCTGTCTCTGAGATGTAGTTTCTGAAGTAATTTTTCCTTAGTTCATTGAATGTCCTGCTCTTTTACTGATTTACCTCTAAGGGTATCCAGCAAGACTGAAGTTTTTCTCTTTGAGGAAATTGTTATCTCTACCTAGCAGAACTAATATCAATTACTTTCTTAAATAGACAGTCTAGGATGGTTTTTTTATCTGAGCAAGAATCCAAGTTAGACTAGTTTGCTTTTCAAAATAGACAGTATCTATTTTTTAAATAAAACTTGCTGATATTACTTCACTATTCCTGGAAAACATTTGCATTCCAGTTTTGTCCGTATTGCTCAATTCTGAGATAATTACCGTTTGCGCCTACCAATATCAAGGCCAAGGCAGTAGATATTTGAAAATGTTTAAGGAGTGCGCTACCCATGCATTCTTTAGATTTTCTAAACTCTACCAAAATCAAGTAGAATTACTGTAAAATAATATACCTAAACTGTTTATCTTAGTTATATCAAGAAATATTTTCACTCATTTACCATTATACAAAAAGATATGCAACTATTAAAACTTCAGTATTAAAAATGGCTGAATGGATAACATAAATAGTATTTTTTTACTTCTTTATTTGAGGACTTATTTTTTCCTGTTAATTTATTGACCTTACATAAGGATTCTTGTGACAAATCCCTTGGGGTCTCAATGCCAGGAAGGAGAATTTACTTGGGGGAAAAAAAACTGATAAGAGCTCTTTAACTCCATTTTGTCCTTTTGCCTACTTTCCGGAAAATATTTTAGCTTAATGTAATGTTTAAGGTTTAATCTCCCTTTTCAGAGATTTATAGTAAACTTTCTTCTTTCCCCATAGCTTTAAGCCACTTCTTGTTTCTTTATAGCTAAAGTTTTTCAGTGCATTTCCTCACAATAACTCACCTTAGTTCTACCTTTGAAACTAATGGAGCATAATCATAATTATTTATGTTTATCACTGACTCTTACTACTAAAAAGAACTTTATTTTGTTTTTTAACCAATTTTTGTCTTAAACTTCCTGTAGTTCTCCCCTTGCAAAAAAATTTAACAGGATTTCCTTTCCTCTTCCATTAACACCTTCATTGTAGTCGTGGGCTAATCCAGGGTCTGACAGTTTATATTTATTATCGAAGGGACATATAATTGTGTATAGGGAACGGAGGGTTGGCTTATTACATTTTCTTTGAACTTTCCCCTGTTTGGGATACCCTATTATTGGATCTGTCTCATGAAAGAATCTCATTTGATTCTTCACCTTTGTTGATCTAGGTTGTTATCATTGGATATTCAAGATGAGGCTTGGTATCTGGGTCTTACCACTTACCCTTCTTTTGTTCCAGGGTTTGGTTAATAAAAACACTAAGAACTGAGCCAAATGGGATCAAAATATCAGCTTTATTAAAGGTAAAGTTGGATTAGAGATTGCAGGTTGGGCTTGAGGCCAGAATGGGGTTTCCTACTCCTCCCCTCTGAATTTGGAAATAGTAAGATCAGAGAAGAGCTCCAGAGTATTAATCCACCATTGCTCACTCCTGGGAAATGGAGCAAGAGTTCCCTTCCCTCTATAGAAAGGAGAAAGGAGGAAATACATACTCAGAAGTTCTTCATCTGATGACAGAATTGTTGGGAGAAAGAATAAGGTGTATCATGCAATTCCTGATCCATACCCAGCAATAAAGTACACAAACATGGAAATCTATAAATAGACTCTAAAAGCATTATTAACTATAAAATTATCTTAAGATAATTTGTGTTTAAAAGGTAAAAATAAGACACTGGGGAAATTTTTAACCCTTTACTTTGGTTACACGATTAGATTCTTTGATTTGCAAGTAAATGTAGTCTACTAATGAGACTAAAAGTGAATTTATTGGAATAATTCTGGGGTAACTCACAGAACTGACATCAGAGTTGGAAAAAACAAGTCTTTAAAAGAACAAGAACCAGGAGCCTCAGATGAACTGAAGCAGGGACTCACCTGATCCTCTCCTGCAGTGCTGTCATCAAATGCCTCAGCTCTAGATGCCTTCTTTCTTTCTGTGTTCCTGGTCAAGTTTCAGATTTACAGAGAGAAATTCTGATTGTTTCAGCTTGGCCTAAGTACTTGTCCTTAGATCACAACAGTTCTGCCTAAACAATATGAGATATAGGGTGTTATGATTGGTCTAGCCCCTGTTGTGAGGGGAGCAGAGCAGGGTAGAAGGGGGCAAAAACTGTACTGAACATTCTGAACAATACCAACCATCCATTCATTTATTCAACCATTATTTATTGAGGGCCTCCTGTGTGTCATGTGTTCTAAATAGTAAGGATACAGTTATGAAGAAGAGAAAGTCTACTCTCATGAAGTTTACTTTCTAGCCCATAGAACTATAGACACAGGAAAGACACACAATCCAGACTCAGAGGTTTTAGAGATGTTTCATAAAGGTGTTGATTATCTCGGGCCTCCCTGGGGCGCAGTGGTTAAGAATCCACCTGCCAATGCAGGGGACATGGGTTCGAGCCCTGGTCCAGGAAGATGCCACAGAGCAAGTAAACCCGTGTGCCACAACTACTGAGCCTGTGCTCTGGAACCTGCATGCCACAACTACTGAGCCCGCGCACCACAACTACTGAAGCCCTCACACCTAGAGCCTGTGCTCAGCAACAAGAGAAGCCACCGCAGTGAGAAGCCTGCGCACCGCAATGAAGAGAGCCCCCGCTCGCCGCAACTAGAGAAAGCCCGTGCACAGCAATGAAGACCCAACACAGCCAAAAATAAAATAAATTAAAAAAAAAAAAGGTGTTGATATCTTAGTCTACACTTAAAGACTGAATAAGAATTAACCATGGTGTTTAGAGTTCATGATTATTTTTAAGAAAATTTTATAAGGCTTTGTAAAACATTCTGAACATTTTAAAAATATAATTTTATATCAGGAAAAGCTCAATTTTTGATAGTTACTGATAGTAAGGGAATGTATTGACGCTTCTCCATCATGAACCATTCCTGATAATTTCAGCTTTGCTGTACACTTGTGTGACCCAAATCAACGGTGAGACCACTAATACTGATCTTTGAGGACCTTCTATTTTTTTCTGGAACTCTTTTATTTTCCTGGTTCCATCCTTTCCTCCATAGAGACATATAAATAAAAATATTTAGGTAGATGTATACTTAAGAGGAAAAGCAGAACAGTTTTACAAATCTAGAGAGATAAGCGTATCTGTGATTTAAAATAGACAAGCATATATATACTTAATAGTGGAAACAAACCATACATATTAACCACATATAGGTCTGGCTTTACGTACTAGATTAAAAATTAATCCTATATTGTTAAAAATTCCTAGATTATTGTGCTTTGGTAGTTCATATTTGCTTCCTAAGGTTTTCAGTTCTTCCTTCTTCATTCAAAACCAGGTTACTCTTTGTCATATTTTACTTTGTTGTAGCCTGGGAAAAAGTTGTTAGAATTGTGTGTTAAGAGCCAATAAGATACACCTATATATCATTAAATATGCAGAATATAAGTATAACCAGTATTTTGATCCAGAGAACTTGTGGGGTTTTTTTTTTTGATTGAAGTTGCCAGAAATCTGACTAGCAAGTAGGGTCCATGTATATAAAACTTGATTTACTTAAGCCATAGAAAGATTCTTGATTTTATGAAAAGATTTACCTCCAATTTCCTTCAAATAAGAAATGTCATATTCTTATCTATATTTTAGAGGCAGTCCTAGAATATTTCAGCTGGCAGTACATCTCCTTAAAGCAGAGTTTTCAAATTGTGGTTGTCACATATTATTAGGGCATGAAATCAATATGGTCAGTCACATCCACCATTTCCCTTTGTACGTTTTGTTAATGAAACAAAATGTAATCAAAAATAGCTTGAATGGCTCCTCGTAAGGGTATTATTTCATGCAATTCTTGTTTTAATTGTTTATATGTGTACTAGATTGCAGTGTCAAATGTATTTCTTGCAGTAGGTTGCAGTCAAAGTTTGAAGAAAACTACTGCCTTAGATAATATCTTGTCCAATCTAAACATTTTTATAAGTGAGGAAACTATACTACAGGGAGGTCCAGTAGTTAACTGCCCCATCTAGACTAGAACCAAGCAAGTTAAAGTGTGAATATAAAGACCACTGGGTTAGGAATCAGAAGATTTAGATTTGAGTTTTGTCTTAGTATTTACTAAATTATTTACCTTGAACAAATCATATATTATCCTTTAGCATCAAAGTTTCCTTTTGAGCTTAAAAAAAGGGGGAGATGAGGTAAATAGATATGGTTAATCTGACTATGTCACAAGATTGTTAAATATATGTGTTGTTGAGAGGATGCATGTGAAATTGCTTTATAAAGTATTATTATAAAGTGATACTTAATTTTGCTGTTAGAATCATGCTAGCTCAATGCTAAGCATATGGAAAACATTGAAATACTTGTTGAATCAAAAACAGGAACAAATCTTTTACTGCAGCATTAGAAATTCAGCTATCAAATAAAACAAGGTAAGCGTGTTTATGACTATTTCTTTGGTCTTTAAATCATGTTGAACTTTGAGAAACCTTATTTACTTATGTATATATGTGTGTGTATATGTATTTCTTTTGAAAGGAATTGGTCCAGATGGTCATATTGCTTTCAATGAGCCAGGATCCAGTTTAGTATCAAGGACAAGAGTAAAGACTCTAGCAATGGACACCATTTTGGCAAATGCTAAATATTTTGATGGAGATTTATCAAAAGTGCCAACTATGGCTCTAACAGTTGGTGTGGGGACAGTGATGGATGCTAGAGAAGTAAGAATTAAATGTTCTTTGATGTTTTTCCTTTGATGTCTATAGACTTTGGAGAAATTGTGGTGTCAAATAAGTGCTATTTTGGGTTAATCCTATTTGCAGTATAAATTGTTGTCTGGCTTTCAGTAATTTCTTTTAGGCTCATTGCCATGTTTAGAATTCAAGTAAATTAAGTCTTTGGAGCTGGAAACTAAAAATTAGGCACCATCTCTTTTGGGGTACTGCTTTACTTGCCTCTTCTTCTTTCACAGTTTGAGGTCCTAAAATCACACTGATCATATAGTCTTGTGAAAGGACTGTTGCAACAAAGATGCAGTCATAATTAACATTAAACTGCTTTTGGAGGCTTAGGATAATTTAGTGTAATGTGATTCTTGACTGTAGGAGGATAGCTCAGTTGGTTTCCAGTGGAAAAAGAACCCCTTTAGGGCTGGATCTGTTCTGAATTTGGTATGTTTAAGAAGGCAAGAGTTCTGAACAGTAGACTCAAATTTTTTAGTTTTTAATTGGGCTGTCATTTCCTGCCCTGAGAATAACAGACCAAATTATAGTCAGATCATGATTATAAGTGGTTAAATTATATGGAAACCCAAAACTCCATTCCCTTCTGGCAGCAGGATTGGACAAGTTCAGAGGAAAGAGTACAGACAAGGTATGGTGAATGAGTAACTGATCTTAATGTAAATATATCTAGACTTGAATGCACAAATAGAACTGTCATTCAAAATGGAGTTTTACATCTAACGATAATTGGTTTATGAAAAAAGACCTTTTAAAGACTGAAATTTCATAGTAAATAAATTGAAAAAAATTAGAGCAATCTTAGTTCTAAAATATGAAAGTTATGCAAAACGATTTCTTACATATAACAAAATTAAAGTTACAGTGCAACTCTTATGCTAATTCTTAGAATTAACAGTATTCAAACATTGATTTTGTTTCTTTTGTTTGACTTTTCCAACAAAATTATATGATGCTATTCACCTCACAGTATTCATTCCCAGCATGACTGTAAAGAAAATTATGGCAAAACTTTTATTATTTAGTAGTTTTCCCAAGGACTTTAGTGCTTTATTATAGTTGATGTACAATACTGTTAGTTTCCAGTGTGCAGCAGAGTGATTCAGTTATATATATATTTTTTCAGATTATTTTTCATTATAGGTTATTACAAGATATTGAATAGTTCCCTGTGCTATATAGTAAATCCTTGTTACTTATCTGTTTTACGTATAGTAATTTGTATCTTTTAGTCCCGTACTCCTAACTTACCCCCTTTCCCGTTGGTAGCCATTAGTTTGTTTTCTATGTCTGTGAGTTTTTTTCTGTTTTATGTAGATTAACTTGTATTGTTTTTTAGACTCCACATATAAGTGATAGCATATAGTATTGTTTTTTTCTGTATCACTTACTTCACTTAGTGTGATATTCTTTAGGTCCGTCCATGTTGCTGCAAATGGCAGTATGTCAATCTTTTTTATGGCTGAGTAATATTCCAGTGTGTGTGTGTGTGTGTGTGTGTGTGTGTGTGTGTGTGTGTGTACGTACACCACATCTTCTTAAACCAATCCTCTGTTGATGGACACTTGGGTTGTTTCCATTGTCTTGGCTATTGTCTTGCTAGATTTTTCATAGCATTCTTTTGAAACAAGTATCACATGATTATACTTAATGACTTTCTTTATCTTCAATTTTAATGGGCTTCATGTGTACACATTTTCATCTGCCAGTGGTTTTAACTGTGATGTGAGCTGTTCTTCAGTGTCATTTTCAATAACTGCAAATATATTTAAAATTTAAATCCATGTGTGGGACAGATGTCACTGTTGAGTGGAAAGTAGGTTTGAATGGGAGACAAATCTTTAAGTGGTCAGTGCATCAATAAGTATCTTCACACTTTGGCAACTCAGATAATGAGGCCCTTCTGTACAGACCCTGGAAGGGACAACCCAGAAGTTATTACAGGTTTCTTAAGACTTGGGAATTGTCCACTAGGTAATGAACCACACAAGTCACTGCCCTCAGTTTTCACTCCTTCCTTGCTTTGAGGCCTTACATTGATGTTAATTAATTGTGAAATGTTCTACTTCTCTAGCCCTTGCTTAGCTAAAATGGCACCCGTTTTCAGCTTTCAGAGTTCCATTTTCTGACCATAATTCTTATAATCAAAATTACTTTCTTTTATTCTTTTACCACAGTTTTTGTTTATAGCACTTTTTGCAGTTTATAATTGTTTCTGTATGTTTCGTTGTTTAATACCCTTCCTCATTAGTTTATAATCTCCAAGTGTTTATGAGTCATGTATATCTAGCACAGTACACTGCCTGTCACATAATAGGTATTCAGTAACTGTTGAGAATAGTTTGAATGATAGTTTTGCCTATAATTCATTTTGGACAAAGTTGGTTCTATCCACAGCTTGGCTGTCTACCTGAACCACCAGATCTGATTTTTATTGACTTCCGGCTGTTTGATGAAAGCCACATTTACCCTCAAAGGATTAAAATTTGTTTTTACTGAGATATATTTAAAGATAATGCTTTATATTTTAAAGGTAATTCCAAAAGAAAAGACACAAGTTGTTTTTAATTACTGTAGCATCTTTAGAATTGCTTATTATATATAATTATAATAATTTGAATGTTTATTCTTGCGATGACATAAGGAAAAACCAGTAAAACTTAAAAATCTTCTTTTGATTTTGTTGACTTACTGAATGTCACAGAAGTCACCAGTGACAAGTTCTTAGTTGTTAAGACTATCATCTTTGCTACAGGTCTTATCCTACTGGGCTTCTTTTCATCATTTATTCCTATGGACTATTTCTTCCATCATAAACCTCTACCATTACTCTTCTTTCTTTCTGACCATTCTTTCTCAGTATGCTTCCCTGGCTCTTCTTCCTCCATCTGCCTTTTGAATGTTGTTGTTACCTAGGGGGTCATCTCCTAGCACTGCGTATTCACTATGCATACTTCTGGGCAGTGACCTTTTTTGTGTGGTGTTTTTTTTTTTTTTTAATTAACACATCAATAGCAGTCACACTTTGGAACCCTGTTCTTGGTAGATTTAGTACTATTCTAAAAAGGTCAACTACGCTCAATATAGTGATAACTACCAGTACATATCTTTAGCCAGTTCTTTTTCTGAAGCTGCAGATTTCATATTTCCAATTGACTCCTTACACTTAAACTGTTCAAAATTTAAATTAATCTTTCTACCAAAATTGTCTCCCTCCCTTGGTGAATAGCAACACCCTCCATGAAAATTATCTGAACTTGAAACGTGTGTCATTCTCAGCTTCTTCACATCTTATCAGTCACCACATTCCACCATTTAACTTACAGATAATTAAGGATCCAGCCCTCCATCGAACAGAGATAAATCCATCGGAGCTGCCTTACTTCTGGTCTATATCAGTTTTTTAAGGATTATTGCAAAGGCATCCTAAATCGTGGCTATCGCCATTCTTTCCCTTTCCTGTTCTCTATTACAGCCTGAATTTTTTTTTTTCCCAAAAACATAGTTATTACTCATGCATGTAATGAAGAGTCTCTGATTCCTTGCTGCTTCATCACAAGATGATATCTAGCCTCTTTGGCATAATATGCTCTGTATTAGCAAAATTCAGTTTTCAGCCATCTCATTTCCCTATGCTCAGCCTTACCAAATTTCTAGCTTTTTATTGACCACCCCATAACTGTCTGAAGTGCCCCCTTTTCTTTTCTGCTTATCCTTAAGATTTGGTTTCAGATAGGGCTACTCTTAAGCTTTTTCACAATACAAGAAATACTCTCCTTGAGAATAGTGGAGCAGATAGAGTAGAAATAATCACGTATTATCAACGTCAAATTACATTCCAAGAGGGATTTTCTTCAATTTCTGATTTTCCAGATATTTCTTCTTAATTCTCAATTAAAGGTTATATATGTCTTATTGTAGTTGTTAAGGATATGGATGCTGGAATCAGACCTCTTGTTTATATAGTAGCCTTACCAAGACCTTGGGCAAGTTACAGAATATCTGTGCCTCATTCCTTATCTGTGAAATATGAGTAAGAATAGTATTTATCTCATGCTGTTGATGTGGGTAGTTAAATGAGATAATAATTCACGAAAAGTGCTTAAGTTCGGTGTTTAACTTTGAAACCACCAAATCACATTTTAAAACTCCTGAAATAAATTAAACTTCAGAAAATATCCATCATGCAGCAATCACTACATATTCTCATTTAATGTAGTGTGTGTTAAAATAGTTTTAAAAAGCCTTTTCAAGTGCTAGTATAAGGACTTCTGCCAAGATTGCATACTAATCACTTAAGGGGCCCTGATTCTTGGGTCCTAATCCCAAAGATTCTGAATTAGAAGACAGGATGGAGCAAAGAACTTGAATATTTTCTTTTTTTTTTTTTTCAAACTCCTCTGTAACACGTATCAGTCTTAAGAAAAAAATATTAATTTCCAGTAAGGAAAACTAATAGACCCATTAATCAGTGCTGTGCTTACCTTATTATATCAAGCATTGCTAATTTTTAAAAAATGCTTTTAATTATAGGTGAAGGCATATTAATTCTTCACTGAGCCTAGATCTCTATACTTAAGAACAAGAAGTATCAATAACAACAGTAAGAATTCATACATATCTTATTTCATTCATGGGCTTTGATATTAATCAAATATAGCTTCAAAATGAGAAGTAATGAATCTGGATAAAAGAAATACAGTAATATCTGGTTCATTAATCTTTAATTTCCTCCCTGTTTTAGAAGGTCTGGTTATAAAATGTGAAATACAGAATTTTTACATTGTTACAGATATTTTAGAATTACAACCACTTTAACATTCATTTTTTTAAAAATAATGAGGAAAAATGTTTAAAGATTTATTACATTACATAAACGGTTTAACTTGTAAAAACAGGATTGATTTACTGCTAAAAATGTTAAAGAAAAGATTCATTCAGACACCTGTATACACTCACTCACATTTGCATACATTCTTTGACTTATCTCATAGGCTATCAGGGATCTGGGACAAAGACCTTGGATTTTCTGTACCTAAGGATGGTCTCAGTTATGTGTGTTTAAAGGACAGTTCCTGCATTTAAGTAGATTCTGAACCCTTCTTTAAATCTAGTTTTGTTCCAAAACAGCTTTAGATAGCACCCGTTCAGTGAAACAGTCTTTAGGCTCATTTCTCTAGATTACTTTTAAAATATCTTATTTCAGAGTCTTTTGCTTTTCCAAAGTAATATCTATTGCTTATCTGGGCTAGAGCAATTTGATATATCATTTCTGGTTACATAAATTCTTTGTTGATCTGTAACTCTGCTTTTGCAAAACATCCCTTTTGTTTCTTTTTCTTCATTCTCCCAGGTCTCTTCTTGCACATCAGTATTTAATGTGTTAATAATCATAGGCATTATGGTATATTCAATAATACTCCATTACAAGACACTATTTTACTTTGTTCAGCCAGAAGTAGAGATACACTTTGTGCTTGCCTGTTACCTTAAAGAGCAGAAATAAATACCTTGAACTATGAAGAAATATGGAGCTGTTTATTTTTATTTTAACCCTCAGAAAAATATTGGTGCTAAATTCTTTGTTTAAAAAAAATAGAGCTTCTTAATCATTTGGAACATGTTTTAAGAATTGACAGGTAATGTCCACGATTTTTCAGGTAATGATCCTCATAACAGGTGCACACAAGGCATTTGCTCTCTACAAAGCAATAGAAGAAGGAGTCAATCACATGTGGACTGTTTCAGCCTTCCAGCAACATCCCCGAACTATTTTTGTATGTGATGAAGATGCTACTTTAGAATTAAGAGTTAAAACTGTGAAATACTTTAAAGGTGAGCACTGAAATTTCAAAAGCAGACTGGGAGAATATTCCATTGTAGATGACAATTAAAACTTAGTATGACTGGGGAGTTACATTCTGCATTGTGGCCTATTGAAAACTGGCACTGTGCTAAGGATTAGAAATGTCTCACTTCAGATAATACTAGCTTTCAAAGTAATTTCCTAATATTTTTTCTTGAAGAAAACCTCTTCAATCTATATTTCCAGTAAACAAGATGTTTCTTGAAATCCAAAATTAAATATTTTACTTTCATATTGAATATACAAGATTAAATAGCCCCAAAGGAAATGTATATATGTCCTTTCTAATTTTTTCGTTGTTTACCTGTCCCACCCTAACCTCTCAGCTATGTTTAGAATGAAATCAGGGGATAAGATGGGTTGCCCACTATCTCATTTAATCTTCACAATAAATTTTGCTAAATGTCAAACAGTATGGAATAAACTCTGCAAGTAAGCAGAGTTTGCCCAGACTTCTGCATATTTAGCTTCCTTTTGCTTCTTCCTACAGTCTAGTTCAGTAATTTTTAAACTTTACCATACCATATATATATATATATATATAACCATATAAACTTGCTGTGATAGGTGTTTAAGAGATTTTCAAGGACAATTTTGAATACACTCAGTTTAGAAGCCATTCCCTGCTTGAGTCAACTCCACATATAAATACACACACATAAACAAGCTGTATAAATAGGTACTTTTTACAAAGCACCTGTATTTATATAGCTGATATGAAAATATTATGTAATTAGTCATATGTATAGTTCAGTAATTCACAAAGTATGCAATAAGTGTACTACTGATACTATATGAATGAAAATACGTTTTAAATCTCTTTAATAAAAGGTGTTAAAGGTTTCCTTAGTGTTAAGCACTTAGATTACTTCCAGTCATTTATATTTTTATCAGTTAAATTACCAGTTTTTTACCAAGTCACAAATATACCAAATTAAACTGAAAATTGTTAGCTTGTTAGTAATTTGACAGATAAAAACAGGGAATACCTCAGTTATGGGTTGTGAATAAGAGCTCTTAGATGGAGGTTTACCCATCTATTTCCATGTAGTCCAGGTTTCATCACAAATATTAGATTCCTTGAAAAAGTTAATAGAAGGAATCTTCATTATCCACATTTTTTTTGTGTGTGTGTGGTATGCGAGCCTCTCACTGTTGTGGCCTCTCCCGTTGCGGAGCACAGGCTCCGGACACGCAGGCCCAGTGGCCATGGCTCACGGGCCTAGCTGCTCTGCGGCATGTGGGATCTTCCCGGACCGGGGCACGAACCCGTGTTCCCTGCATCGGCAGGCAGACTCTCAACCACTGTGCCACCAGGGAAACCCTATCCACATATTTTAATAACAGTTTTGAGGAGATTCATTTAACATTGCCATTTTCTAGCACCAGTAATCCCCAGATAAACCCCTATACTTGTCTGATTTTTGTCAGCTTAGTTTTTATCAGAAAATTTTTACATTTTAGTGAAGTAAACATTTAATAATAGCCAATAGTTATATGACCAGGTGCTATTCTAAGCATATTATACTTGCTGATTTACTTAAATCTCACAATTATATGACATGGGTACTCTTATAATCCCATTTATAGGTGAATTAACAGGCTTAGTACGGATGTTAAAGTCACTTAGAAATTATTTTCCATTGGAGCTTTATATATTTCTGAAGAGATTCAGGACATCAGCCTCTGTCAGGATGCCTCCTTCAATATGGAGAAAAATGGATTTGCAGTATTGTTCTGGGCTATATATATAGACCTCATCTTACAGTAAGATATTTTGATATTAGGTAAAATGACTTCATAAATTTATACGTTATAAATGTAGTTTTATGTATCTGTCATATCCTTATTATTATATCACTGCAAGATATACTGAAGGAAATGAATCCCTTAGTTATAATCTGTAATTCTTCGAATACCATTCACATCACTATTTCTTCTGCCATCCCTTTAAAAGTGTCAAGAGGAATCTTAAAGGGTTCTAATTATTTAGCTCTTGAAGTCTAGGTTAACTACATCTAAAACAATAAAAATCATTAGCATATGGAAGTTTACTTCAGTATATATCTTTTGAAAGATATAAGTAAATCACAGGAAAACATTTTAATTTGTTTTATTCTAGTTTTTTGTTTTTTAAAAAATAAAACCTATGTTTTATGTCCTGAGATAATATATTTTCAAGACATCATCATCATGGTGAACATTCTTTTTGTTTTATCCTTTTTAGGCCTTACTCCAATAGCTCCAATAGCTTGATAGAGGCTGAATGAATTCAGATTGAA
Organism: Delphinus delphis; assembly: GCF_949987515.2. Taxonomy (NCBI): domain Eukaryota; kingdom Metazoa; phylum Chordata; class Mammalia; order Artiodactyla; family Delphinidae; genus Delphinus; species Delphinus delphis. The sequence continues at coordinate 71,361,654 of NC_082687.1, forward strand.
CCAAACTATAAAATCTATTATATTTAACTTTTCTTCTTCAAGCAACATCAGAAAGTCTATGCATTTTTATCAATACTCATTAGAATTTACTTCTGTTTATGAGTTAAGTAAGCAGTTATTTATTTTTATCACATTCTTGTGTAGAACGTTGTCAGTTTTTACCTTTAGTCATAGCAAACTCTTGATTTATTATTCAGAAAGCAAGTACTAAAATTTCCAAAATTATTTTTAGTTTGGAACTAGCTTTATGTTATGTACAAGTTACAGCCAGTGTTTAGTTTTTAAAAAACTTTACAGGAGTTGTATTTTTAATGTTTATCCTGATGTTTTAAGTTGTGTGTTTTTAAGCTCTAATGTATTCTTTCCATGATCAAAGCTTTAAGTGAATGATAGATGAATTATATCAAGTAGAATGATCCTCAAAGAGCTGATACTCTGGAAGAGGTATATCTTCTAAACCACATGGCTGAGATTACCATTGTCTTTGTTTGTCCCCTCTCTTGGGTCTCTCCAATCTCCATTTTGCTGCTTTTTACATACTGGTTGTTAAACTTTTCAGTTAAATATTATTTTAAATAAGATTGGTTCTATTTAGAGCTAATTATTTGGTAAATATTTTTCATTAGCAGATACCTTTTACAGTATTAAAAAATTACCCTTTAATGTTTATTTTTGGTAAATGTAAACTATATTTTCCAGTTAATGTCATCAGCCAAGAAACATGGGTTACAGTGCCTTCAAGTACATTGTCTCATGTGTTGTTATACCCGAAAGAAGTACAAGTATCCCTGCCTGAAAGTAGTTGGCATTCTTCATAAAACTGGCTCACTAAGTGATTCGAGAAAATAAAATGTAGCTCCATGACGGTAGGGACTTCAGTTTTGGTTCATTGCAATAGATGAGCATCTCAAAGGGTACCTACCTAGTACACTGCAGACACTTGGTAAATTCTAGGTAGTTGGGCAGGTAGATGGATGACACATGAAGTTGATACCATTTCAGTTTAAGTGCTAAATTATGTAAATCACTGTGAAGTCCAAGGGATGTTAAGGGAGAGATTTTTATAGTTACATAGTAGTTGATGAAAACTTGAATGGAGCTGATGGGACTGAGAGCTGTAGAAGATGGTAACACTTAGATTTGAAGAGAATGCCATAATAGCACAGGTGTAAGGATGAGCTAACACAGTTGCAGAAAAAGTTCCTCTTAATAGAGAACACCTCTTAATAGAGAACAAAGTATACCGATAAAATGGGGCTAGCTTATACTTTAAAAACAAAATTAAGAGTGAAAAGGCAAATGAGGGCTTGCATATCAGTGGCCTTTCAAAAGGGTATTGGGGGGGAGGGGTTATTAGCCCTGAGAAAAATATTCGTATGTATTAACATTTTTTGAGCAAAGAACAAATGCCAATAAACCAGTGTGCTTCAAATCCAGCCTCGGAGATAGTTTGCATAAAACAGTCTAATGAATGAAGTATTTGTTGGTTTGTCCACATACTCATGGATTTTTATCACAGGCTTTTTGTCTGCACTGGTAAGCACGGAAGGGAGGGTTATATAACTTTATGGAACTGTCACTATAGAAACATTCAAGTATCAGAGATTACATTATCTCAGACATATATACCAAACATCATTATAAGACTTTTATGCACTATGTTGAGTACATTGCTTTCTTTTTTAAATTTTTGAGCTGAGGTTACTCCATTTTATAAGTAAGGCCAGATGGATAAATGGCTGCCATATACCTGAGGTGGAGGCAGAACCGATCAAGTGCCTTTATGCTTAGTTTGGTACTTTTTATACATAATTCTTTCATTTCCTGGGTTAGCTGTGCTCCTTGTTTTGCTTTCTTCAAACTCTTCCCATTACTTATTTTAACCTTTTGACCCTTCTGTCCCTCCAGCTGCATGGAAGGCTTAACTTCAGTTCCTCCACAGTCCTACCTCCAAGATTTTAAATTTATCCTAATCGTTAAGCATCCTTTCCTTTCATGTCTAGCCGTTCTGCCAGTGCCCTTGATACTTTTCTGTCTTCAGGACCTTGAACTACAGAATCTTGGTCTCTGCTCCCTCCTTTTTTCCTGCCTCCTTTTTAACTATATTCTAGATTCATTTTAAATTTAAAAAAAGCTTCCAGAGACCATCTCACTGAATCTTCACAGATTTTTTAAAGTAAATGTTTCTTGAGCTCCCAACATGTATCATGACCTTTATAGACCCAGGACTTAGAGCAGTAAATTTAAGGTCCTGGACCTCAGATTCTAGTTGGAGACATGGTAGGAAAAACATTTTCTAAGAGTGAAAATTGCTCTAAAGAAAGTGAAACAGTAATTCATTATAAGGTGACATTTGGGCTGAGACCCAAAAAGCCAAAAGGAGATAATCATGCTTTGCTCAGGGAGAAGAGCACTCCAGGCTGAATGAGACAGCAAATATAAGGACCCTGTACTATAACCAAGCTTAGCCTTTCTGAGGTAATGGCAACAAAGCCAGGGTTGAGTGTAACACAAAAGGGGGACAGTGGGGAGGACATGAGATCAGAAGGATAAATGAATCTAAATAATATACATATATATAATATAATATATATAATATAATATAATACAATCTAAATTATATTCTAAGTGACAAGAGCAATTGGAGAATTTTAAGTTGGGAAATGGTATAATCTAGCTTCTGTTTTTAGAAAAATTGGACAATGGGAAGTGATGAAAGTAGGGTGCTGAGTTGGTAATCAGATTAGAGATGAAAGTGGCTTCGACTAAGGGCAGTGCTGTGGAGATGAAGAAATGTAGCTAATTTGGGATATATCAATATTTTGAAAGTAGTGCCCACCAGTCTTGCTGCTGAATTTAAAAAGGAAAGAGAAAAAAATCAACAGTGAATTTCAGTTGTCTGGCTTTAGCAGCTCATCAGAGGGTAACACCATATACAGTATTTTTAAAGAAATGGTTTAGAAGGGGAAAATGGGTCTGGATGTTGTTAACAAGTTTGAGGTGCTGATTAGACACTGAAGTGAGCTGTTGAGTTAATTAGCATTCTCTCTTTCAATTTCACGAGTGAATATTTCTCTCTCCTTTTAAGACTGTTCCACTCCTGGTTTTTCTTCTACTACACGTATACTTAAGTGTTCTCTGCATGTCCCTTTGCTTATCTCTTAAAAGTAGGTCTTCACAGTTTGGATTTTAGAGTGCTTTTGCAGCCTTTCTGACAAAGTACACCTTCTTACTAACAAGTACCCTGTCTCCTCGATCCAGTAATCCCATTTCCTAAGAAAACCACATTATGAGTCCCTTTCCCCAGCCTCCATGTTCTTAACAACCTGGTAAATTTAACTGATTTCTTTAACCTGCACAATATAAAATCTTTAGTTCATTAATTGGGACAGTTTATTTCCCTAAATACGATACATGTGCATTAAGACATGAATAACTGGAATATATCTCCCAAGAAGCTTTAATAAAATTAAGGACAGTTTACAAGCATACCAATTATAAGATGAAATTTAAATTTACTTGGAAATTGATATTTAGGTTATCTTATTGTTTTAGTAAACCTGTGTGGCTTGTAATCAACCCCTATTGTAAATACACATGTCAAAATAGTAGAAAATAATTTGCCAGATGAATGGATAGGGTAATATATTAGAGAACTGTTGTAACAACAGTTCTGAGCCCTTTGTTGGAGTCTGTTAGATTAACTGGCAGAGGGTCAAACTCAACAGACTTTTAGATGTAATTAGTATTCAAATTTGTTATTTTGTCATACTGAAGGAAGTTCTAAAGACAAGAACTGCCCCTACTTCTGGTTACTCACAAAGAACATGTACCCATTCCAGATCCGTGGTTTCATAAATAACTAAATTGATATATGCTAGGTAGTTAAAACTAAACATTCTGAAACATTTCTATTTGCATTTTTCCAATAAATTTAACTATTTTGTACTAGATGGGAGCCAGTATACTTGTATTTTAATATTAAATCTTTTGTTTTCTAAATAAGATATAGTTCAAAATAAGAAATACAACTAGAACTGTGCTTTTTTTCTTTAAGGTTTAATGCATGTGCACAATAAACTTGTGGATCCACTATACAGTATGAAAGAAGCAAATTGAAGGAGACTGGATCAAAATTCTGCTTGAATGAACAGAACACTTTTATACATAGATGAATTTTCAGCTATGCAATATGATAAAACTTGGGGAATCTTTGAATATTGTCATTTTTGAAGTCTAATATCTATATGTTAAACATTCCATATTTACAACGTGTCCATTTTATACTAGGGTTTAGACGTAATTGGCTCTCACAATTGATCAGCTAGTTGTTACAGAAGCCACAGTCACTCTATAACATAGCACAGAAATGCAATGTCTGCCTGTTTACAAATTTAAGTCATTTTAAAGGTGACAATTCTGTACATAAAGTACCATGTATATGACTCCAGTGGCATTATTAGATTTTAATTTTTTAATCACAGGAAGACACTCCAAGCCTTTCAGGTATCAAACCACTATCATTGCAAGCCTTTACTTCCGGAATGCTATCTTTATAATATTCTCTCTGCACAAGCTTTCTGCACGTGGTTGCCTTAGTCATCTTCCTGCAGTAGCATCTGGACATCAAAAGTCCTGCTATATATTGTTGGTACAGAAAATTTGAAGAGACTGCAGTGCCTAAAAGTACAGTTTACGTCCTTTTGGAAAGTATGTATAAGTGCATGTTTTTTGTGCACCACCTTCTGTAGCACTTTTTTAAACAGATGTGCTCTTATTTTTAGTTAACGACTTGGGTTCACGCACTTAATTTAAGTATTTTAGCAATTAGGAGCTTTATACCTAGCAACACACTTAAGGAAATTATTTTTTTTGAAGAAAATTTTCTGATTATCATTAAACTTCATAAATGGTTAGCTTTATTCCTTACATATATATAATGTCTAAAAGAATCATATGATGAAGTATAATATAAAGTTACTGTAAACTATTTTAGATTGCCATAACAACTTGCATTATTAAATTGCAAATAAAAGTATATTGTTTTCTATCTTTAACTCAAATAAAGCTTATAATAAACAAATGTAAGTTATCTAAATTTTATTTCCAACAGTGAAATTGAACACATACATCTGAAAGATTCTAACAATTAACAGTAGCTATGAGCTTGCGTTTACTTTTTATTTGTTGTCATTATGCAATTAGATTTAAATTAAAAGACAATGTCTCTGCCTATAATTCTTACTTCTGCTCCTTGGGGAGTAAAATATGCTTCCTTTTCTCTGCATATATTGCTTTCTGTAAGTCCACCTAGTAGAAGCATCACTTACATACCTGCTAATTGCCTATGTGATTGAAATGTATTTACAGCTAAGTTCCTTAAAACATTTAAATAGCAAATTTAGAAATAAATAGGACTGTTAAGATAAAATATGCTGCCTTAATTCTAGATAATGAACTTCTAATAGCCTTAAGTATTATACATGGTTTTTGAACAGGAAGTGAAATCAGTATTATCGCCCAGTCCCACACCTGGTGATAAAGTATTGGTTAGTGCAAACTACCTTAGAAGGTCATATAGTTTAGTGAAAAAACTAAAGATTGGTGCACGGTTCAGCTGTTATTTCTGTGCTTTAAATGTGCTTGCTGAAACAGTCCAAAATCTCCTTTCCATCACTGCCCTGTAAGTTCGAAGTCCATATACTCAAGGTCCACAGCAAACTGCGTTCCTGCTACTTTAACTCCCTAACTCAGGAGCTAAGCTGCAGTTAAGCAAAAAACTAAGTCTATTGAAGATATTTCCACAAGAGGCAATAAAGCATGGTAGCTAAGAATTGGGGTTTGGAGAAAGAAACCACTGTTTGAATCCCAGCTGTCAAGAGCTGTGATGATGTTGGACAATACTGATACATAAGTGTGAGCTTCTTCCCCTGTGAAATGGGATGGTAATGGTGCCTGTACCTCCATTGCCATGTAGTTTGAATGAGGGAATTGTCTATAGAGCTTAGCACAGTGGCTGTCACATATTAAACTCAATAAACGGTGGCTATTCTAATACTAATAGTTTACATTATTTTAACGTACACAAAAATCTTAGTAATATAAGGCCCTCTGGGGGATACACAACTCTCAATCATGTTTAGGAAAGTGGCCAGGGGAGAGAACTTAAGAGTATGCTAAAAAATCTGGAAAATACTTTTTGTACTACTATTACAAGTAAACTTTCCTAAAAAGTCAGAGGTTAAAGGGGAAAAAAAAGTATCCAAACTGTAAGCATACTAATAAGACACAAATACTAAATAGTAGACACACCATACATACTATGTGCCAGGTACCAACTTGTAACTTTCCCCTGGCAATAATGGTAGAACATCTTGTCTTAGGAATGACATTAAAATGCTTTTCTAGTTTCAAAAATACTGCCATTTTCTAAAATATTGATACTTTGGTCATGAGATCTCATAAGCCACAGGTTATGTAACCCCCATACACAATTTTAGGTAAATCCCCACTATCTGAATTTATAATTATCTCATAATATAACAACCTTGTATAAAATTTATCACTGATAGTCTTATCCCTAGAAGACATTAACCTCATTCAATTCATTCAAAGTAAAGGACAAAAATCAATGGCTAAATTATTTTATCTTACTGTAATACAGTCTGCCCTCTGGTTTGTTTATTGACTTGAGTAGACACGCTTTGAAAGTAACACAACTGTTTACTGGCTATGTGACCTTAAGTTATTTACTCAGTCTCCTCAATTATGAAATCTAGGCAATCATTATTAAACTGTCATTAATAACAGCTGCTGCTAATATCAAACATCTATCACTTTGCACAAATGCATTTTAATTCTCAGAATAAGACAGCTCCTATCATTTTAATTTATATGCACTGTCTATGAAACTGTCTAGTTTCAAAGTAACATTTGTAAAAATTTTATGAAAAACTACAGCACATGTCTAGATGCTGTTATTTGAATATTGAATAACAGATTCATATATATCTAAATATATCCATCTAACAAGTTGATACTTGAGGTGATTATGAAAATATTGTATCTTGGGCTTGAAACTAGATAGAATCTTAAGTACGGGGCCTTTTAGTGTGAGTAAAGAATATGCTTGAAAAATTAAGATTCACTGAGCACTGACTAGGTGTCATGCAGTCTTCTGAATATTGTAAACATATTTAATCTTCACAGCCTATGGAGGTAAGTAATAGTATAATCCTGATTTTACTAAAGAGTAAACAGACAAAGAGAGGGTAATTTGGCCAACGTCACTTTGCCTAGTGAGTGGTGGAACAGAAATTTGAAACCAGGCAATATGGCTTCAGAATCTATGCTCTTATCCACCCATGACTCTCTTTCGAAGAAAAGCCAAGAGGTTATTTAAAACTGAAAACCTGGAAAGTAACAAGCAAATTTTATAATTTTCATTCTGTTGTGTTCAACATATTATAAATTACAAAGAAAAAATAAAAGATACACAATTTTTAATTTATGAAAATTCCTTATATTTTCCCACCAATTATTTATCAGATTGTGTTTTCAGAACTTTTACAAAGGCATCTTTTGGAACTTCAACATTGCCAACTTTCCTTAGTTTTTTCTTTCCTTCTGCTTGTCTCTTCAAAAGTTTCATTTTTCGGGTAATATCACCACCATACTGAAAAACATTTTTAAAAACTACAAGTCCAAATCACTCCACAGAAAAATAATCCTACAATTACCAAGAGACATCAATACAATTACAAAAACTTTACAATTATTATCCATGAAGTAGACACCTGCAAAGTGTCTTCCTAAGGGTAACTTCCAAAGTTACGCCCAAGCAGATCCTAATTTTACTGTCTTCTCAAAAGAATAAAGGCTTTATTTATTTATTTGTTTTTGGAAGAAGATGAAGATCCTCAAGGAAACCCAGTACAACATTATGCATGTCAAGGAAAAGTTATCCATCTCCTTACTGATTCAAGGGCTTGAAATTTTAGATTTAGCTGTAGTCTAATACAGAGACTCACATAGGCTTAAATGTGTCAGTCCCTATGCTAAGGATTTAGAAAAAGCATTTATCATTTAATTCTCATAATAATCTTTTTTTTTTTAATAGACGAAACAGCAAACTTGGCAAAGTAATGCAGGAGAGATGGATTTCAATTTCAGTTTCAACTCCCATTGTAAGACATAGTTATTGTCTTCAAAATCTGTCCTTATAAATTAAAACAATAAAACATTATCCTGATCATAACTATTATAAAAATGTTCTTAGATAGTTGCACATAAGGAAAATTTTAAAAATAAGATGGGAAAATGTGATCAGAATGAGTATGCTATTTTTAAAGTCAAGCTGAAATTTACCTATTTAAAAAGAAAACATGGAGATGAGATAAAAGGTATTATAAAAACCAACAGTGGAAACCAATGTATTTATACCCCCTCTGATTCTAAACTTATAAAATAGGTATATTACAAAATAGAACACATGTAGATACGTACGCATTTTGCCAAAACATTTTTCCTATAGGCTTTCACACTGTAAACGAGAAAGTTCTGTATAAGTACATAACTTATACTATTTAAAAGTACTTATTTTCAAAATCAATCTCCCCTTCAGTAAACATATTAAGATCAGGTCACGCCTATATAAAATTGCCGTAAGCAAATAATTAGATAGCTTAAATGCTCTTGTATTTATTTTCATGTATTTGGAATAAAATAGAAAATTAATTCAACATGAATATCAACACAAACTTTGTTAAGAATAAAAAATGGTCAAGGCTTGTGGGCAGTCTTGAAGAGGTCAAATTTAAGCACGGTATGAGCTTGATTACAACAATTATAAAAGGTCATTTCCAGCTCAACCTAAAAATACTACTACTACTACCACTACCAAAAAAACTAAAAGGGTTATTATCTCATTACTAACTCTACCGAATGTGGGTCAAGAGTGACTAGGAATATAAAGAACGATATATTTTACAAAACCCATTTCAGGGAAAACAAAATAATTTTAATACAGTCATTTAAGGAGCAATAATCTATTTCTATAATGTATCTGAGAAATTTGGAGGATCAAAATTTGAAAATAGCTCCACTTTTTTGTATTCCATAAGAAGGTATAAAAGTCTTCTTTAAGGTATTCTCTACCTCAGCACATTTATGTTTGAATGATTATTTGCTAACTGTTTTAAATGGCATTTTCCTGGATGTTCCCCTATTATAAATAAACTTCACTCTGCCTAATCTCTGGGCATTTATGAAACACAAAATAACTAAAGCAAAATGGTGTTAGGAAATGAAATTCACTGCAAACAGAGGCTTACAATTTATCCCAAGACTACTGCAAACCCCTGAAGCCTAACATCATACCAGCATTCCTCTCTCACCTTTACAATTTACAACCTGACTGGCTCTGGGGAAGTGATATTAAATGCTTCAAGTAAAAATCATAATTTAGTTTTGTCTCTTGCAAGAATTACCTCCAACACCTTTTTAATTCCAGTTCCTATTAGTTTATAATCTACTTAAAGAGATAAAACCATAAAAACTTTATAGAAATTCATTAACTATGAAATTCAGTGGGGTCACTGAATAAAATAAATGGAAATAAAACTCCTCACAGCATATATATTAATAACTAAAGAATTATCACCCAAAAGTGTCGTATAAGTAATTCAAAGTAATAGTCATCACTTGAGTAGAATTAAGAGATTAATGTATCTATAAGTAGGAATAAAGTTTAGGACAATGTTAAGTTTTTTAATATTCTTTCATTTTCTATGTATATCACTGCTAAAACCAACCAGTGTTGGTTGAAAAATGAATTTCAACTCACGTTTCTCTTGCAATGATTTTGCTTCCAAGAGCAGCTTGAATTGCTATCTCAAACAGCTGCCTAGGAAGAGAATCCTTCAGACGTTCACATATGGCTTTACCAGCAGAGTATGCTTTGTCTCTGAGATAGAAAAAATGCAGTTATTCACATATCCTAAATAAGAATATTTAAAGTAGCTTTCTAGTTAATACCACTGTAAAACATTCTAGAATGTTTGTTAAACATATATCCATCCTTGTAGTTATTTTTCTGCATACATATTTATATTTAATTGTTTTTTACAGTTTGGATCATAGTGTTTATGATATATTCTACCCTTTTTTACTTAATAGACATTTTTTACATCACCAAATATTACTCTACAATATAATTTTAATGGCTTAATAGATTTATTATATGGGTGCCCCATAATTTATTTTAACCAATCCACTATTTCTTGAACATACAGGGGATTTCATTTTTCATTATTATAAAAGTTTTAATGAAAATAAAAAACTTTTTGTTCTCAATTCTAAATTTATCATAGTTTAAAAAACATTTTCTTTTACTTTGTCTCATGTGGTAAGGGAAACATTTCTTTCCATGACACTACTACTTTTGGCTATTGTAATTCTGTTCTCCTTTTAACAGTTTGGAAAGAGAAGCATGGAAAAAGAATGGAAGGAAAAACTAGTACATGGAAATTTGATTGCCTTTAATTAAGTTTTCAAAATGTAGCTGTCAAATAAAAATGAGCAACCAATAATTAAAATGAAAACGTCAAAAAGTGGGTACTTTCACATTCTGTGATTAGTTTCTATTAAACTTACTTGTGTACAACAGTTACTAGCTCTTCTACAATATTTCCATTCAGTAGAATATCCATTTTTACAAGTTCTGCAGTCTGGTAGCCTGCATCTTCGTAGTCAAAACTAACAAGGAAAAATGTCCAAGTGATAGATAAACATTATATTTCCCAAGAGATTACATTTTTTTTCTTTTCAAAATACCTTTTTTCTACCTCCTGCCATATCCCTCCCAACAGATCTAACTTTCAAACAAAATGTTACATATAAATTTCAGATGAATTGATCTACATGACCACGGTAAGGAACAAACGTCCTCATCTTTTTACATTTATGAAATTAGGTACAAAAATCAAGGGGAACATGCTCTACTAAAGGAAGGGGAAAAAACTGAAGCCAGGCTAAGAAAATGGATCACTGAAAGAAAATGTCACCTACCCAATGTTCCCTCCTAGCAGCTGGCTGGCTGTAGACAACAGTATATTCTAGTGAGTCATTCTCAGACTCATGAGTTGGGTTTCTTTCTAGTTTTCTATTACCAGTTAAATAAATGCTATGACAGTGCTAAGCAGCCATTAATAAATGAGACTTCTGGACTTCATATATGGCTCTTCAGTGTGAACCTTCACAGGGCTTTTTTGAGAATGAAATGAGTTAATACATGTAAAGCACTTGAACAGCCTAGTACATAAAAAGTGTTAAGAACAGAGCCTAGCTGAGCACAATATGCATTTAGTAAGTGTCAACTATTTCTATTAACGATATGGTCAAAGCTTAAAGTGCTAATCAAAACAGGTTTAACTTACAAAACTGATGTCTTATGAGAAAGAAAATTTCAATTATGCTTTCATGTCTTTGCAATTATGGACGAGAACATGTGTATTCCTCCTGCCTTAATTTTATTTTATTTTATTTATTTTTGCGGTACACAGGCCTCTCACTGTTGTGGCCTCTCCCGGTGCAGAGCACAGGCTCCGGACGCACAGGCTCAGCGGCCATGGCTCACGGGCCTAGCTTCTCCACAGCATGTGGGATCGTCCCCGACCAGGGCACGAACCCGTGTCCCCTGCATCGGCAGGCAGACTCTCAACCACTGCGCCACCAGGGAAGCCCCTGCCTTAATTTTAAAACAAACCGCTGCCTAGAGTTGCAAATGTTTGGCTTCAAAAGGTTTTCAGCAGGAAGGTCACTAAGTGACACTAATACTCTCTAAAACCCGATTACTGTCTAAAGTGTTGCCAAAATCCTTTCTTTTTTCAACAAACATCATTAATCATATACTATATAAAGGTACCATGTTAAGTACTATGCAGAATAAGAGGAGATAAGACATAGACTTAGTCCCTAGACTTTCCACCTTGTTTACAGCTTTATAATTTTCTATGCTCCAAAATCTTAGACTTTCAATATTTTAGAATGTGAAACATTATCCACATGTATTTTTGAACATAAGAATTACCTTAATTTTGGAAGCTGGAATTATTTTTACATAGTTCACAATAAACCATGTTCTCTCACTTAATGTGAAATATATTTAATTTTCCAAGCTAAAAGATTTTTAAGACCACTTAACTCAAAGTCGTACCCAAATGCAAACTAGAATTCATAGACTTTTGTTAAAAGTGTTATAAACACTTAGTAATCATTCTTTTAATTATAGTAATTGTTTAACAACTTGCTGCCTCAATTCAGTTTATTTTAAATTACATTGCTACCTATTTGCTCAAGCTCTTGTCTGAAAGAAGACATAGGAAAAGAATTCGCTGACGTATTAGAAAAAATAAATTCTCAATACAAATAAAGAAGATTCCTTTGTATCAAGAGTTACGCTGACTCTCTTCACTGAAAAGCTCATTTCACAAAGTAAACTTCCAGGTCACTGTAGCATGTTCTTCAAAACGTTGGGATCTTTCTTTGAATGTTAATTTTAAGTATGAATGTACATTCATGCATGTTTTACAGATGTGAACATTCACTTTTCCATCAACTTCCCCATTATATTTTACATTTCCTTTATATCCTAGTATATGCTATCTAGTAATGTAGGATTTTAGGACACTAAGGGCACCTAGAGTTATTTGCCTTAACAAAAAATACTCCCACAATGCTATACTCTTTCTTCAGTTTTACCAGGCTGTTCCTCCATGTACTTTTATGGGATAAGATAATGGTTTTCATGATGCAGACCACTTATTCCTGAGAAGACCAAGTTATTGAAGTGTTCACAAATACAGGGGCACACCTAGCATTTTTTACAGACTAAATATGTACTTCTATTTTCCAAATGTACACAGATGCTCCTAGGATTACATAACATACAAATACATTTTAAAAGTGTCACTGAGGTCATAGTAGCTTTTTCAAATTATTATAATTTTTAATCGAAATACAGGAGTACAACTCCTCTCATGAACAGGGCACTAAAATTTTTGCCATTAAGAGAGGAGTAATAGGGGCTTCCCTGGTGACGCAGTGGTTGAGAGTCCACCTGCTGATGCAGGGGACACGGGTTTGTGCCCCGGTCCGGGAGGATTCCACATGCCGCGGAGTGGCTGGGCCCGTGAGCCACGGCCACTGAGCCTGCGCGTCCGGAGCCTGTGCTCTGCACCTGGAGAGGCCACAACAGTGAGAGGCCCACGTACCGCCAAAAAAAAAAAAAAAAAAGAAAGGAGTAATAGTTTGATGAATCAAAGAAATTCATTCTTCCATTAAGCAAATTACAAGTACTCTGTAACACCTATAAGCTTGCTCCAAGCTTTTCTAACCTTACAGTGTGATTCTCAACCATCTTCAAGATCACTGAGATTAAATAAGTGGAGTATTAGTAAACACTTGCTGGTCAATATTTCATAAAAAATTGTCTAAGTATCAGAGTTTCCCATTAAATTTTTACCTAGCATATCCAGAAGACAGAGATTTCAAAGAATCATAAAAATCCACCACAATTTCATTCAAAGGGAAGAGATATTTAAGCATTATTCTATTTTGATCAATATACATCATATTCTTCTGAACTGCTCTTCGAGCCTGAAAAGGGAATAAAAAATGTATTGAATGATAACCTAATCAAATAATGGTTTATTTAATGGATATAGGAAGATGTCAATTATCAACTTTAAAGAATGGGCAAAACGAAGGAATATTTTTTTAATCTAGTAAAAACATCTGACCAATATTTATAATACAGGAAGAACCATTTTGTATCTCAATTACAATATATTTGCTACCAAAGCTTTTAATCCTTTGTCTTTATCAAACTACTTTGTCTTTTTTAATTATACAGTATTTCATTTAACAATAAATCAAATTAGCTACAGATAAAGTCAAAGTTCTAATTTCTTATTTTACAAATAAAAGAAATTTAGGCCCAGAGAAATTAAGTGACTAAAGTTAAAGTTTTTTGTGACAAGACAATTAAAATTCAAGTCCACTAGTCATTTGAGAGTTCTTTTCAATATATGTCAGAATATTTCAAATAACGTACTTTTTAAGGACTATGATTATATCAAATTTGTGGATTAAATCATTTATTACAATGTGGCAAGAACTAAAGCAAACTGAGGAATACCTTCCAAACAAAGGTCTCTCAAGTATTATAATTATCTTTCAAATGATACTCAATTTCAAATACTCAAAAAGGCGAAAGGAAATTATACTTTACTCAAGTTAAAAGGCCATCAAATTCCTTTCCTTTAGGCTAAAATATCAATTCAATAAACTAACACAGATGATCAAAAATTCTGGCTCTATTTTTTTATTTAAAAATCAAAATACTGTAATTATATATATGTATATCTACATGTATAAATAGGTAAAATATATAAAGATATAGATCTTTATGAAAATTTCTTTTGTTAAATTCAACGTGCACTGCTAAGAGAAACAATTCAAAACCTAAGCTGGGTACCACTGTTTGAGAAGACTAAAGTTTACTTTTGTATCAAACAGTATTACATTTATACCTGGCAAAGCATCATTATTTTTCCAATATATTCATCTGGTGTGATAATGGTGCCCAAAACAATCGGCTCCAAATATTCTGTTACTTTTGACTTATCAGGGAATTGTGCAGGATTGATGATTGTAATTTCCTTTTCTCTGTATTCCTAAAAATAAGAAAAATCACCAATAGTTAAAAAGAAATCTTAATAATTACAATGTTTTAAAATTTGTTATTTATAATATATATTAGAATTTACTGTTACTGAATGTGTTGGAATAAACACAAAAGAATTCTTAAAGGTTAGAATATTATCTTAACACACTTTAGATTAAAAACTCTCCAACTGTAATCTTTAACATTAAGAACCATCATTAATATATTCTGGTTATTGACATTTACTAAAACACATTGTGTACACCACTTAGAAAAATATGATGGAAGAATACATTTTAATCTGCCCCTTATAAGGCACTGTAAGTAGTTTCCCAAGTTAATTTTGTTGGAAAATATTTACAGATGCCAGTTAATATTTGTTTAAAATGAACAGATTGCCACTTAGACTGAATAGAATATTGTCTCTACTGTTAACTTGAAATCTAAATTTCCTACCACCATGTAGGACAGAATGCTTTACTTTTCATAAGATGAATTACTTATGACCGAAATTATACTCTTAATCTTTGTGCTGAATTTTGAACAGTATTTTCAGAACTAACTCTACTTTTTACCCTTAGTAACAGACTAGTATTGATAATGTGGATGTTTTATCAGGTTAAGAAAAATACTGCATAAATTAGTTCTCAAGTAACTTCTCCATCATAAGGTAATTCAACTTTTATTACTATTAATCAAGAAATATTTAGTTTTAATAGCTATTCAGCTACTGGTGTACTAAAATATTTCTCTTGTATTCTGCACACACATACACACACACATACATTTATTGAGTTTTCCTTTGTATGCTGACTCACAACAGTACCTTTATCAATTTTGCTGATGAAAGAACAGCTTTATATGGAACAGTAGGTGTTGTCAAAATAACAGAAGCATTATATTCTTGCTCAAGTCGCTGGTTGAAAACTTCCATATGCAAAAGTCCAAGAAATCCTAACCTGGGGGAGAAAAAGCCAAACTCCAAAATGTTTATGTCCCACGGGCTGTATTTTCTTTGATGAATATACTGCTACTTTGTGGGGGAGGAGTGGAATCAAAAGAGTCATTCAGTCTATCATATCATAATTAAATGCTAACATAAATTCATTAAATAAGATAAAATCTTCCATTGGTAAAATAGCTTTAAAACTTACCCACAGAATATGAATCCACAGTGAGAAATAGGCAGACATTGTTTAGTTCATTTTACACTAATATGAACTTATCTTCAGAAATGTTAAAGAGCAATACACCATTTAAACTTTACTTTTCAATAAAAATGGAACACTACAACATAACTGAATCTTACCTCCAGCCAGCACCTAGGGCAAGGCTACTATCCCGATGAACTGTCACACTGGAATCATTTAGAGTCAGTTTTTCTATAGCACTCTTCAGGTTATTATATTCAGATTGGTCTATAGGGTACATTCCTGGGGACACAATGATTTCTAATTATCACATGTGAAACGCTGCCTAGAAAAGCTAATATGCACTGCTGCCAAGTTCAAAATTAATCGCTTAGCTTTTAAATTACTTTCTGTATTTCACTGACCAAAATACTGGTTTGCTAAGAAAACTATAAATATTAAGTTAAATCGGCTTCAAAGTATTTTGCGAGTTTCATAAACTTTGAATTTACCACTAGATTCACAAAGTGATGTTTTTGCTTTTGCAAAAAATACAGAGAAAACAAAAAAGAACCATGGGAATTAAGCCTATCAGGAAAATACATTGTGTTTATTTTAAGAAACAAAAGTGCAAGACATCCACAACCACAAATGAAATTCCATGAGCAGATAAAAAGCAGAGGTAGAAATGAAAACAAGAACTACTGATTCATCAGATTCTCTTTCACCTCAAACCCAAGTCCTCACCTCTTAAGTTCTTCAAAATCCAGATGACTGACTTTGTCTTAACAGGGGCAGGGAGAGTTAAACAACATTTATAATTCCCAATGAGAAATACAAAAGCGAGAAAACAAGGAATGGATACCCGGTACAGAGTAACCAGATGACCTTCAATCAGGTCTTCCTTTTTCAAATGTATGTAATATAATGCAGAAATAAGAGGTTCTGAAGTTATGCATACATGAGGTGACACTCTTTTCTGCCATGCCTACACTAGTATAATACAGTATTAAAGAAAGGCCAGCTAAGGGGAAGGCAGTCAGTAAATGTCCACTGATAATTAGTAATAAAAACATCCTAATTAGGAAAGTATTTCAAACACAATGACCTACTCTCTAGTGAAACAAGAAGGAAGTTCATATTACTGTGCTCTTCCAATATATCAGAGGGCTTGTTTAAAAGGTTAATTTTTAAGAAGTCCTAAAAAAATTTAGGCAATTATCTCCCACATAAAGTTTCACCATACATATGCAATTAACTGCTATGTAAATAGCACGCCCACAAAAAAAAAAATTAAGAAAAACAGAGTAACTGTTATTTTAACAGGAATTAGGTGCTCTTTAAAATGAGTATTTCTAATAAATTTTATTTCAATTTAGAGTAAACTGGCCCTTATCCTTTGAATATGTGCGCTCCTCACCTGCAAATACCATTGGCTTCGCTGATTTAAACCCAGGCAAGGGTTCCACTGGTTGTTTATGTAAATATAATGTATCTCCTACTTGTGCTTCAGTGACATCTTTCATCCCAGCAATCAGATAGCCCACCTGTCCTGCATATCTAAATAAAATTATTATATGGAAATATTTACTGTTTTCATGTTTCATGTGCACACTCACAATCAGCTCTACTCTTCTAGGAAATGATCACACTTTCCAAACAAAACCTCATCAAACTGAAACTAAGTGCTACATATCAATTCTCAACTCTTCAGCAAAAGAACATCCCATGCCTTACAATCCATTACCAAGGACCTCTGCAATACAATAAGCCTAGGGACCTTCTTAATGACTCTGCCCACCTCTGCATATTAAACAACAGTGAAACTGATAAATGCAGAAACATAAAACGCTCCTTGTAATATTTGTTTTATTAGTGAATTATATTACAAATGTCCTTTAAAAAAGAAAAGAACAATTTTAACCAAGCAAAAAAATGTGAACTCTCAACAAATCTGATTATCTGTTTGATGTGCCTCTTGCAGGAAGAGCAAATCCAAGATTTCAGAGTTGTAGCTTTTTTTTTTTTTTTTTAAAGCAAACTTCCTAAATGATAATTTCCATTTAGGATGAGGTACAAAAATCTTTACTAAAGATGCAGTAATTGTCAATATATATGCGACACAATATAGACAGACTTTGCATAGCACAGGGAATTATAGCCATTATCTTGCAATAACTCTTAATGTATAATCTATAAAAATACTGAACCATAACGCTGTATGCCTGAAACTAATATAATACTGTAAATCAACTATACTTAAATAAGAATATAGACAGATTTTAGAAATATTTGAGAAAATTACAATAGACTTTATGACTTTCAATTACCTAAAAATATGACAAAATAGTGCAGTTTTAGACATACAACATTAAACTATCAATTGTGGCCTATACAGTCACCTGGTTCATATCCTGAATTTGACAAATGATGAAACAAAGACCTTAGAAAACTATGTGCCCAAGGTAATCTATCTTAGTATCTGGGGTACTGATGGAATAGGCACTCAATAAATATTTGTTTTATAAGTGAACTCAGAACTCAGTTTTATAATGTACACTACCTTGCTAACCTCAAACGCCATAAATTCTTGTTAATCAAAGTTTTACCATGAATTCCACACTAAAGAAAACAATTATCGAATTTTCTTCACTATTTTATGTTGAAAAATCTAATTACAAAAAAATTAAATGTCAAAAATTGATACCCAGTATGGATATGGATATGGATGAGAGAATTATCTCTTCCACTGTCTCATCAAGTACATCAATGTTGGACCCAGTCTGCAACCAGAATATAAAATTAGTTGTGGCTAGTCAAAAGGAATAAAAAAATACATCAAATCCCTACTGTCCCTCACACATGAGATTCTTTTTCAAAGAGGATTCACTATGTAGTTGCATTCAATAATCAGGTTTTGTTTTTTTTCTAAGTTATCAAATTGGGATCATTCTAAGCGCACCAAGTTAAGAAAGGCTGTGACAGAAACACATACAAGTGTCTTTTAATCACTAATGCAGATTACTTACAGTTTGTGAGTTGGCTGCTCATTAGGATTCAGAACTCCTACTTCGTTAACTTCATACGTCTTTTGAGTATGCGCAGATACAATTTTATCTCCTTTGGAAACCACTCCATCAAATAATGCTACATTGGCAATCACACCCCTATACTGGTCAAAGGTGGAGTCAAATACCAAAGCTCTCAAGGGATTTTTGCGATGCACTTTAGGACTATTAAAAATAAGTAAAGAACAAACACTAATAAATTAAATTTAAATAATAAATAAATTAAAATCTTAATATAACACCTTTTTAACTCAAATATTATGCTTAATTTATTCTAGTACAGTTGATTAACTGACAGCTAAAATAAAAGGACGTTTCTATAAGGTATAATGCCTATATTAGTTTTAATTCGACCTCAAGTTTTAAATACATTTTAAATGACTGTTTTTAAATTACTTATGAAACTGATTAAATATATTTGTTCAGGATTAAGAAAAAACAATAATTACCAATGTATTCAAGTCTATTGCAATAATTGTTAAGAGATCTCTATCATCCTTTTTTCTTTTATTTTTCTATACTGTATTTGCCTTCTATATGTTACTAAAAATAAATTAAAAATTTATTCTCACTGACTGCAAAGAGTACATTTGCCATAGCTACTAAGCTAAAATAGCAGATCAAACTGATGGACCTTGTACTGTTAAACAAATAGTATAAAAAGAGCAAAATACATACGGGGGTATTCTTTTGATGACTGCCTGAAGAACACTTTCAACATTCGTTCCAAGTTTAGCAGAAATCTAAAAATATGTATGTGAAACAAACACTGAATAAGTTAAGACTTCACTTTTCTATCCTTGTGACTGAGCTTTATAATTAGAAGGGAAAAAGAACTCTAAAATTTATCAATTTGCTTGAAGAACTTGGTAAAAGGAAGCACAAAGCATATAACATATCAACAACTGCCCTTCCATTACAGTTAGGTGATTCTCTGGTATTAAATTACAAAAGCATTCTGATTATGGTATTGAAAGAACAGTGGACTAAGAGTTCAAAAAAATCTGGGTTATTATCATCACTCCACATGTAATAAATGACTTCAAACAATACACATTTCTTTAAGCTTCAAATTCTTCATCTGATAAATGAACTGATTTTTCATATTTTACCTAAACCTCAAGGTTGCTGTGTGAATAAGCAGTATTTGTGGATATCATACAGGTAACTGTAGGGCATATTATTACTATTGTTCTCACACTGAAAATACAGGTCAAAAGACTCAAAACACACGTGCATTTGACTCACCTTTGTCATTACCAGTAATTGAACTTATCTCTGAAATCTTTATTTCAAACCCAATTCCATGAATACTTCCTCTTACCCTTTAAAGTCCCTCTAGATCAGAGTTTCTCAACTCGACACTAAGGACATTTTGGGCTGGATAATTCTTTGTTTGGGGGGCTGTTCTATGAACTGTAAGATGCTTAACAGTATCCATGGATTCTCATCTACCCACAAGATGCCAGTAGCATCCATCCCCCAGTGTGACAACAAAAAAGGACTTCAGACATTGCCAAATGTTTCCTAGGGGCAAAACTACCCCCTAATGAGAACCCTGCTTTAGACTCTAGTACATTCTTTGCAACAATCCTTTAAGATCACAACCTCTAATCCACTGAATAGGCTACTTTTTTTTTTCATTATCCATTCACCCCCCTCCCTGCCTCTTTTCACAGCTGAGACTCCAAGGGTCAACTGTTTGTGATCACTCTGTTTAACTACTTTTTATTCTCTATCCTAAGCAGTTGGTAAAACCTCAACTGTGACTGCATCCAACTATGTGCCTTTTCTATGCCTATAATCAGAGCAGCTTAACATTGCTGGAGAAAAGTCAAGTAACTGGTCTGGCTGGTTTCTGTAAGTTCATGACCACAGATCTCAATGTGCAGTCAACATTTCCTGGTCGTCCCAGGACACATCCCTTACTAAATTCACATTGTCGCTCATTAAGATAATTCACACCACCTTCCTTTTCAATCTACACATTTTCCCTATGGCCAATTCACTCTCAGATACGGTTGCCTCTTACTTCATTTAAGGAAACAGAAAACATCAAAAACTCCTTTACCCAAACAAACAAATCCATCTGCACCTGTATACACAACCTCTTTGCCTTCTCTCTTGTTACAATCTATATTCTCACCTCTCTGAAAACTCAATCCTTGCATCCTCCTCTTTTGAATCCTACTCTCTAATACTTCTCAAATTCTTACTCAAAACCCCCTACAAATTGATAATAATGTAGTGTAGTCTGGCTTCTAGGACCTCTTTTTCTACCTACACTTCCTCCCTAGGAAACGGCATCCATTTCTGTGGCCTCAATACTATATACATGCTAGAGACTTTTAAATATCTTCGACTCAGCCCTCTCCACAAATGCCAGAATTGTAGATTTATGCAATATCTCTACTTGGATGTCTAACAGACATTTCAAACCCACTATGTCCAAAACAGAGCTTTTCATTTTCCCACTATGTCTGTTCCTCCCCGAGTCCTCTCCATATTAACAAATACCAGTATTCAACCAGTTGCTCAAATCCAAACCCTCCTTGATTCTTTATTTCACTTCCTTACACGTAACACACCAGCAAAATCTACAGTATCCACAAAATACACATCAAATTTGCCCACTTCTTCAACATCAGCAGCACATACTTAGCCACCACCATTTTGCACCTGGGCTACTACTACAAGCTGGTTTCCCCATATCTCCTCTTACCCTTTTTTAATCCATTCTCTATAAGGCAACCTGAATGATCAGCTTATTTTCCTCTCTTGCTTTAAAATTCTTTCATTATCTTAAAAATTTTAAACCCTTTAGCACAGCAAGAGTCCCAGAATGACTTGATTCCCACCTAACCTACAAAGCCGTTTCATCTAACTTGCCTTCTTTCTGTTCCTTAAACATGCCAAACCTTGCCAAACATGCCAAGCCTTTACACTTGCTCCTTCCTCTTCCAGAAATGCATTTCTCCCAACTCTTCATTTCTTCAAGTCTCAGTTCATCAGAGAAGAATTCCCTAAGTTACTCTGCATCACAGCTCCTCTCTGAGAAAAAGACTTTTTTCATTGTTAAGTATGGTAATTCCACCTGGAACAATACACTCCGTTAATGTATTTCCTTGATAACATATGTCTCATTCAATAATTACTATACTTACTTCTCTTTTTACTTATTCAGTGAGTGCCTCCCCAAGCAGAATATAAACACGAGACAGAGGTCTTGCCTGTACTGTTCACTGCTATTATCCCTAGCTGGCACACACCAAATTAAGTATATGAATGAATTTGGTAAATATTTATTAAAATCTGAACAGTTAATTATACTTCAATATAACATAATCCAAGTCATGATACCATAATTTCAGAACTGCCTTACAATGAGGTCCCTCTTCATAATAAAAACCATTAAATTCTACGTATATATCCAAGAAAAAAAATTATTTCTTTTTCTCGTTATTATCAAGTTTATATAATCATCCAATGTGTTAAAATTTAAAAAAAACTCACTTCATCAGTTGAAACTTGCTTTTTCAAAACTCAAACAAGATTGAAAGTGGAAGCTAAACATTGTATTACTGCACTGACAGACTTACTACACAAGCATGTAGCACAGCACAGTTCAGTGATGGCTATTTAACACCCAAAGCACCATTTAAAAGGTAAATTTAAAAATTCAAATTTAAAATAGTATCAACTTTGATATAAATAAAATCTATTTCCAAGAATGATATGTACATATGCCTTGAAATTAGTCTGACCCTGCTCTTCAAAGAGAATATTTCCATAGAGGCAAAATGGCATACAAGAAATAATACTATAAAGAGTTGCAGGAGGCCTACATTTTAGTCCTGGCACATTAGCTAACTAGGTCTATAACCTTAAGAAAGTGATAAAATCTTTGACTCTTAGTCTTTTCAACTGTATCATAAGAGTAATTTCTATCTGTCCTAACCATATAATAGGGATTTTTGGCAAAGATCAAATGAAATATCAGTAAAAAGAACTTTGTAGAACTGTAAGATAATAATATACTTAGGCCAATTACCTGAGATTTTTGAAAGTAAAACCAAGTCTTCTAAAAAAAAAGAGTATTTTACCTTAATACATTCATCACTTGGAATATCAAACACCTTTTCAATTTGTTTTTCAACGCTTTCAGGATCAGCATTCTTCAGATCTATCTTAAAAAGAAAAATTCATTATGTCTTAATATAATTAAATTAAAATGTATTATTTATTAGTGGTATTTGGAGATAGATAAAAGCATACCTGCTTTTAAGCTAACTGACCCCTTTATGATTTTATTTTCAAAAGTATTAAAATAAGAATAATCTAGAAAAAGGCAATATAATTTTAACAAGCATGGCCACTGAAAATAGGCAGACAGCAGAGCAAGCATGAAACTGAGGCAGTTAGCTATTCAAGGCAGAAGAGTTCAGTAACACCATGTAAACCGATTTTATAAGTTAGATATAACTTATAAAAACAAACTGTCTTACCTATAAGCAACCTTGCTTCTTTTAAACCTAACTTCAATATCAAAAAATAAAACTGAATGCCATGCAGATTTTTAATTAAGACTCTTAATTTATTAATTTTAAAATATAAAAGTAAGCTTTATCAACACTGCTCAATTTAGCACTTAACTGTTAAGTGTCCTGTGTTACACTATTTCATCCTAGTTCATAAGGTCCTTTTCTTTTCCTTTATATGGTTTAGTCCAACACTATTGTGCCTGCCCTGCCCTTTACTACAGAAACAGCCCCCCATCACTCCATGTAAGTCAGGGAGACCATCTTCTCAACTACATGCCAGGGTATAGTAGCTTGAGCTGCAATTTTATCATATGCAATTCAAAGAAATAAATCCCACCAATATACAACTGACCCTTGAATAACAAGAGTTTCAACAGCACAGGTCCACTTGTGTGCAGATTTTTTTTCAATAAATATGTAAAAATACACTTGTAGAACATCATGTGCAAGACTTGTATTGAGTGGATAGCCTATCCCTAGCAAAGGCATAAGATGAGTGATATTTAACATAAAATTAATAATGTGTTGGTTTTCTTACTGTTTTATAACTTTGCTTTCAAAGAATTACATTACCATACAGTATGCCTCTCATAACTGGAGAAACTGCATATCAGCCTATAATTATATATAAGCATATTTTTTTAAAATGTAGCAATGTTTCCAATACTGTTATAAACGTGACTGTAATACTGTATGCCATAAAAACTTTACAAGGATTCATTCATTAGTGTATATGCTAGGTTTCCATGAAGCAATCACATACAGTATCATACCATAAAGCAATCATATTTCTGCTTCATTATCAATGTGTGAATCATTATACCTGCAAATGAATATGAAGTTCTTTTTCACATTATGTTTTAATTTTTTGATATCTGGTGTCAGTAATACATATAACATCTACGGTGTTTTGTATCACCTAAGACAATATTGATGTAAGTACTGAGAGATGATTCACCTTATAAACAGGTGACATAAACTTAGGGTATTGATAAATAGAGTACTGTAAATATATTTTCTCCTCCTTATGATTTTCTTAGCATTTTATTTTCTTTAGCTTACTTTATTGTAAGAATATAGTATACAATACATATAACTACATATAACATACAAAGTATGCATTAAGAGACTGTTTAAGCTACTGGTAAGGCTTTGGTCAACAGTAGGCCATTAGTAGTTAAGTTTGTGGGGAGTCAAAAGTTACACGCAGATTTTTGACTTTCCTTTATATAGTTTACAAAGTAAAATAATAAATAGCACTGTTGTGCTAACAAATTACCTTGTTTATGACTGGAATTACCGATAGCTGTGCTTCAAAAGCAAGAAAGAAGTTTGCTACAGTTTGGGCTTGAATACCCTGGAAATAACAAGACACAAGACACTAAGATGATCATTCCACCATTTATGGCAAAAGTTGTAATTCAAGACCATTCCACACATCCTCATCAAAAGCAAAGGTACAAGGCAAACTATGGTATCTATACTTCCATGCATCTGGATCATTCCCTGTGAAAATTTCTTTCAGTTCATGAAATGTTTTTTAGAGGGCACTGTATTAGGCTTTGGAGACAAAGTAGTAAAACACAGATCCTTAAAGACCTCTAAGCCTCCCAAAGGACTCTTGTGACACATTTTGTAAAGCCCAGTATATGTATGTAAGGTAGAGACTGACTCTCCCTGACAGGCTCAGGGAAGATTTAACACAACAACAAAAAAATCTTTGGGTTTTGAATGAAGAGTCTGTGAGAAACTGAAACATATCAAAAGCTTACTTTAAATAGTATATCATAGCTCTTATATTCTCATCTCAATATGTTATTATGGTTATATTTATACCAGAGAACTTGGTAATGTTATTGACATGTTTCTTTAAACCTAACACTTCCCAAATTATTACCTTAAAAACACCCCAAATGACCTCAAAAATAAAGATTTATTTTCAAGTTCTGCTAAAAAATTGAAACCTCAGATTAAGAACTGCTTAAAATTGAGGTTTTTTTGGCAGGATGTATATATAACATGACATACTTCAAAAATCTCTTCAACAATTTCTCTTAACATTTTTGAAAGAATGAACTAGTCAACTTCACAGACAACTTTAGTGTAATAAAACTTCAAATTAACAGGACCAAAACATAACTTTAAGTAATAAAATAAATCTTATTTTCTTCAAACACAAAAATTCTATTTCCCAAAGCATTTTAAGGAAAACCCTGGAACAACCAAGTAGCATATCACATCATATAAAATTAAAGTACCTACCTCATTTGCATCCACCACAAGTAAAACACCCTGGCAAGCTGAGAGTGACCTGGATACTTCATAACTAAAATCAACATGGCCCTGAGAAACAAAAAATATTAATGCCTCTAAGTGTTGGAGTTTAAATGTTTCTTAGGGAGGGGCACTATGGTAAATATATTGACTCCACTGGATAAAAAGTTAATAGGTTTCTTTTTTAGCCTGTGCTTGTGAAACAACTGACACTAACATAAGAACACTGAGAAAACAAAAAGCAAAGTGAGGTGTTTAATGTTCAGTTCAAAACCTGAAAAAAGGATTTGTTTGCAGTATTAATACAAGGCTGACTTTAACAATTGAGAAAAAATTGATATTAAATTTACCGGTGTATCGATGAGATTTAAAAGGTACTGCTTTCCTTCATAATCATAGAAGAGAGACGCTGTCTGTGCTTTAACAGTGATTCCTCTTTCTCGTTCCACTTGCAATTTATCAAGAACTTGTTTATTATTTTTTGTTTTATCAATTGCCCCTATAAATACAAATGTTTATTGATATTTCTGAGCTTTTAAAAAGAGACAATACTGCATATACAATTAAAACCAAACTTTTAAAAAGCATGGTAAAATTATCAATTATTCATTGCCATTAATTAGGTATAGAATATAAAATGAAAATACCTGTTAGTTCCAGGAGCCTGTCTGCTAAAGTACTTTTGCCATGATCCACATGTGCAATGATACTGAAATTTCGAGTGTTTTCAACAGAGAATCTAGACATATCAATTTTTTCCTAGAAAGGGGAAAGACATATTACATTTATGAGTATAAATTGTGCACAATATGAAACAAGTATACTAAATTAAAGAATGTTCTTTTAGTCTTCTTAGAACAATTTCATTTATAGCATTTATATTGTTTATATTATTCCTCTGACAGTAAAGAGACATATGGCTAAAGTCGTATTACAAGCAATGGATTACAACAGGACCATCAAAAACATTGGTTTCACTGTCAAAGGTGACCATATAGCTAAATAAAAGTCTCATAAGTGATTTCCATCACTCGAGGGCCAATGAGGAACTGAATGTACTTTCATGAATGGAGAACACAAGATACGTAGAACTCCTCTACAGCCTTAGAGCAGCGGTCCCCAACCTTTTTCGAACCAGGGACCGGTTTCATGGAAGACAATTGTTCCATGGATGGGGGGCAGGGGGAGGTTCAGGCAGCCATGCGAGTGATGGGGAGCGATGCGGGGCGGCAGATGAAGCTTCCCCCCTGCTGGACCTCACCTCCTGCTGTGCGGCCCGGTTCCTAACAGGCCTCAGACCAATGCTACCACTGCCTTGGAGCACCTGGTCTAACAAAATCTCTTGAAACAAAAAAGCTACAGAGAAGCTGAAAGAATAAAAGGAAAAGTTTTCGCCCCCATCACATATTTAATCAACAGTCTACTTAAAAATCTGTGCTCCTAGTAGAGCCTTCAGAAGTTTAATTTAGATGATTTTGTTATTTGACAACTTCTTTGGAGAGATAGAAGGAAAAAATATGACCACATCAGGAAAAAAAGCCTCTTTTTTTATCACTTTAATTCTTAAAATATTTTGAAAAGTTAACTTCTGTTTTTAGTTGCATACACCTTTACTGTTTTACTGAGACTCACTGTAAATTGCTAAAAACTGGTATTTAAGTAGATGTCAGTTTTTTGTACTCAAAACATTTCATTTTTCCAAATTTTTATCTCCTAACCAGCAAAAAAAAAAGTGAAATTACAATGAAATACACAACTCTCATGAGCTTAAGTTTCCTTTTTTTTGTAAATGCTCCAATACAAGGCGCACAATAAGAGTGCAACTACACCTGAAAGGAATTCTGCAAAACAACTAAACCTGATTTGTTTGCCCCGTGGATTTCCCACCCCCACCATTCAATTCAAAAGATATACAGTCCTGCACCATTTTTAAGATCTGGGAATTGCAACATAAATCCATTTTACATTCCACAGGCATTTTAGAAAAGGGTAAAACCGAATAATTATAGTCTTTTTTATCCGCAGTTACTCACAACTTGCATTCAGTTACTTTACTGCCTAAACTGTTATCTCTTCACAGTTATCAGACAGTACAGTTTTTAAGAGTCGCTGGAGCCCCACCTCCTCCAACCACAGGAATAGTCAGAACTGCACAAGCCTGCTCCGGCTGAGGCTAAACGAAATAATAAAACAAACAGAAGCTAAGGCATACCCAGCACTCCTTACAGTCTAGGTACTGGGCTAAAAGGTCTGTGCCTTACACCGCGCAAGCCTCACAAACAGCCATTCGGAGTTTTATGAGCATCTCATTCAACAACGTTAGAAACAGTCACAGGAAGGTCAGGTAACTTGCCCAAGTCCCATGGCTAAAAAGTTGCACGAAAATGGAACGAGCAGCTTCCCCAGTAGGCTTTTAAAATTAAATACATGCTGAGACCAGCACCTCGCATAAACAATAAAAGAGTTCTGATATCACCAATGAGGAAAGTTAGGGCGTGACTTGCCCAAGGTCACACTGGTGAGCAATGGAGTCAGAAACCCGAGCGGAGCCCGCGCCCTTCTCAGAAGCGCAGCCTGCGTTCACAGGTAGTCCTAGGAAGGCCGACACATTCCCAAATTCCCAAATTACTTATAAGTAATTTAATATGGATGTTGGTGTATAATTTTTATCTTCATAAAATGGGCGAAGGCATTAGGATTAGAAGTGTTTAAACTGAAAAAGTATCCAAACACAAGTACAACAGTAGCAAAATAAGCCCCCTCCCAAGTTTTAAAACTTGGCTGACGAGAAACTCAGAGGCGGTCACCTTGCGGTCCGCAGAGCTGTAGCTCCTGTCCGGAGTCTTGGACTCGGCTGCAGCCCCCCGGGTCGGCGCGGGGCGAGGCCCGGGCAGCCCCCGACGCGCCGCCCGGGTGGCCCAAGCCGCCAGCGCGCGTCTGCGCCAGCAGCCCTGACCCGCAAGCGTCCACATCCCCCCGCGCAACAGAATCGTCAGGAGAGGGTCCCGAGACGCGACGGCGCCATCACCCCCGGCTCCGTTTCCTCCAAGACGCCCCCTCTAGGAGCTGAAAGACAGGATTCAAACACACTTTCGGAAGCAGGGAGGAAGACTTAAGCTGCGAACCACGGCCCAACTAAAGGCCCCGGCAGCACTCCCAAGACGCTCGGCGACTCGCTGACGTCCGGACGTCGCATGACGTCTTGACGTCAGCGTGCCTCCGCGCGGAGCTCTAAGGAGGTCACGTGAGGGAAGCTCTCGCGGGCAGTGTTAGCAGTTCTCTTAGCGAAACCTTGGGGGTTAACCTACCAAGTGGTAAAGTACGAGAGTAACTTTTAAAATCTGGAAGCTGAGGTGTATTCTCCATGTTATCTGCGGTATCGCTAGTATTGAAGTGCATCCGAATGGAAACGGGCAGTAAAATTTATTGCAATAATGTATCCTAGGAAAGTTTGGGCCAGAAGTGAAGGAGGAAAAAAATTACATCCTGAAAGCCCTGTCTCTATCACCTTCGGGTTACCACTTCAACAGTGTTTACCTTGTGGGGCAAGCAGAGCTCTAAGGTGGAGGATAATGATAAGAGATAATGAGACCTGTATACCACATCTAGTGTCTGTCTCCCACTATCTCCCGTGGGCTTTTATGCAATATCCAGGGTCTGGTACAGAAGAAAAGCAGCAGCTGTGTTGAGTTTACCATTGTACTGTTTCTAGTTTTTTCTTGGGACTACTGTAAAACAATACTTGATACATCACTAATTGCTACTGTCATCTTACAGAATGAACTTAATAGCCACCTTGAAATGTATTGAACACAATCGTTTCTAATAATTCATATAAGTTAGTGTTGCCCAAATTTCAGTAATTTTAATATTATCCTCGATTTTCAC
This sequence comes from Delphinus delphis, assembly GCF_949987515.2. Lineage (NCBI taxonomy): Eukaryota > Metazoa > Chordata > Mammalia > Artiodactyla > Delphinidae > Delphinus > Delphinus delphis. Next base: position 71,391,280 of record NC_082687.1, read on the forward strand.
CATGTCCTCATACCACTATTATTAAGTGATATTTTTCTTTAAATCAACTTACCTTTTATACTTGAATGAGTTTATTTTAAAAGAAAAATTTGTATCATTTTCTATAAATGGAAAAAGCACTGTGACCTGTCCTAAATTTCAAAGTAAAAATAAGTATAATTAATACTAAATGTGATTCAATTCTAAATAAATGTTACCTGATAAAGGCTCAGAATCTCTCTTGATTAAAAATGGGGATGAATAAGCATTAAAGAATTTTAAAACATAGCACCAAACTGAGATAATTCTTCTTGACCTAATCAGCAGTATTGAAGTAAAATTGAAAGAAGAGTTTTCTCTGTATGATTCAGTGTCCTTAAGGCCATGTCTATGTTCAGCCTAAAATTATCTTGGTACCTCCATTAGTCTCACACTTTGGGAATACTGTAATATCTTATTTGGTTGACATTATCCTCCCAGACCCAAGATGAAATATGTATTTATTAGAAAAATACTGAGCCTGCCTGTCATGTAATGTACTAGATGTGCAGACTCAGACAAATTAAGCAAATTGTCTGAAATTGTATAATAGGTAAATGGAAAAAAATCTATATTTGAATTCAGATTAAAAACCAAAGCTCAAACCTCTACAATACCTTTGACAACACAAGATCATTTAGTATTCAACCCGGGAAGAAAGGGGAAGTGGAGTCACTCTAAGTTTCAAAGTTGAGGTATCATTTTTTTTCTGGGCCTTGAAGGATAAAAAGGTTTTCTGAAAGAGATAACTGGAGCCTAATCAAGCAGAGGGATCATTGCTAGCATAATTGTACTTACTATATTCCCAATACTATTCTACACACTTTGTATATATCAACTCAATTCTTACAGAGCCCTCTAATGCAAGTACTCTTATGATTGTTTCTACTGTACACATATCTGAGAAAAATGTGGCCCAGGCTTTTTAAGTAACTGCCTAAAGTCACAGAGTTAGTGATGAAGTGGGCTGTGAGCCCAGGTGGACTGGCTCCAGAGTCTACACCCTTAACCACTCCATTAAACTCTGCTGAGCGAGGGTGAATGAGTAAAAAGGTATGACATTGAGTTAATGCTCAGAAGAGGAAAATGGCCAAGATTAGAACCTCGGCGTTTTACTTGAGGCAAGGGTTTCTGAAGAGCACATATAATTAAAAACATATAAATGGAGGCTCATTTCCCCATACAAGGGAATGTATAATAGGGAAGTTACATTCTTGCATAGTACAGTAATCTGCAACTATTGTATTTATGTTTTTAAACATATTTGAAGAGTCTATTGATTTGCTAGGGCTGCAAGAACAAAGTACAGTAGAGGGGGTGGCATAAACAGAAATTTTTTTTCTCACCGTTCTGGAGTCTAGAAGTCCGAGATCAAGGTGTCAGCTGTGTTGGTTTTTTCTGAGGCCTTCCTCCTTGGCTTATAGATGACCATCTTCTCCCTGTGTCTCCATATGGTCTTCTCTCAATACCTGTCTGTGTCCTAATCTCCTCTTCTGATAAGGACACCAGTCATATTGGATTTGGGCCCACTCTAATGACCTGTCTTTAACTTAATTACCTCTTTAAAGACTTTATCTTTAAATATGTTCACATTTTGAGGTGTACTCAGGGTTAAGACTTCAACATGTGAACTTTAAATATCAATTCAGCCCATAAGAAAGGGAATCATAAATTTAAAAATTATATATATAAACAATAATTTTTATGACCTCTAAATTCTGTTTCAAAGTTACTGATATGTTGGAGCATTTTTAACAGTAATACCATTAATAAATATTTAATATCAGTTCAATAGTTATCACAGGTTCACACACAAACTTAGAGCAACTTAACATGATGTTAACAAAGGATCTGGATCTCCAGAGTTGCTATTAACCAGCTAAAATGGTGCCCCAACATGTCTACAGTGGAAAATACAGCTTGGAATTCACATTTCAGTTAGTTTTTTAAGTCTTCTGTGACTTATTTTTTTTGATTTTCATATTGTTTTTCAAATTGTGCACATAAATTAAGGCTTTATAAATATTTTATATCAGAAAATAGCAAGTATCTGGGGAAAGGAGGAGAAAAATTGGCTGGTGTTATATATGGAAAGAACAATTTCAGCCAAGTTTCTGAAGGACCTTGGATAGGGTCTTTGCTACTTACCGTTTCACTATCATTCCGTGCAGAAGTGATTGTAAGGAAATAACACAGGTTTTCCTTAGGAAGCCTACTATGACAATGGTGTGTAAATGAATTGAAGAGGAAAGTGGATGAAGTAATGAGAGAGAAACAGAGGCAGAGAGAGGAGAGTCTTCCATGTTATAATCTAGGTGAGACACAGTAAGGGCCTGAAGGAGTCACTGGAGCGAATAAGGATGAAGGAGTGATTGGTAGACATTTTGAGATAGAATTAACTGAGTTCATTTGATGTAGAGAGAGAGGGAGGCATCCAAATTTTCTAACTCTGCTAGATTGGAGAATGTAATTGCTGTTTACCAAAATGTGAAGCATAAATATTAAATATCTCACAGGTAGTTGTAAATGGAGCTTGGGAAAAAGTTCAGGGCTAGAGTTTTGGAACCATATATAAAAAGGTAATAAAACAAAAACAGTGGTATTGAGTGAGTTTTTGAGGTCAGAGAGTAGAAAATAAAATAGTTGAGAAAAGCACTTGCCATATCTTAGGGTATCCTTTTGTGAAATGAGAAAAACAAGCTTTGCAGTCACAGAATAGCTTGTATGGTGTGTGTTGACATTGTTCAGGAATTTCCTTATGTATCCAAGAATACAGTATTAAGCCATGAGGATGCAAACATGAAATAGATATGATTTATTTATATACATTTATAAAGAGCTAACTATCTGTCACATACTCTTCTAAGCATGTTATAAATATTACCTCAATTAATCCTCAAAACAATCCTATGATTAGTATAATTGTCCGTGTTTCACACTTGAAATATATCAACTGGTCTCTGATTTCCACTCATCACAGGTATTATCTACTGGTTTCAAAAACTCACTAGGACTACAAGAGAAAAAGCAACATTTCGTTCCATTTTGCACTTTTGAAACTTTCGTGGTGGTCTTGTCAGATGAAAACCAACCCGATTACTTTCTAACTTCATGGGATATAGGTCTTTATGGTTTAAAAAGATCCTTAAAAGCAAAGTCCACAAATTTCTCAATGGAAAATTGATTCAGGGATTTAGAAATAACTAAAATGACTTGTCTTTGGCATTCTTACTCTTACTGTTTGGGGTGTATAGAAACCTATTTGATGCCCCAGTTTAAAGTCTTTGACCTGCTGAGACGATGGGGTGCTCCTGCATCAAATTAAGTCACACACGAATGGCCCAGAGCTTTGGTTCTCAGTCGACTAACTTCCATAACCCCAAGGGAAAGCCCAGTGTTCTTTGGACTGTCGTATGTTTGGGCACACACAGCTTCACTAGGAAGAAGGTGAAAGTTATGTCCTCTTCCAAAACTATGTCGGTGAGCAACTGTGTTTCATTTAAGAGGACTTCATTAAGAGTTTTGATGCATTTTGCTATAAAAAATTAAATTACTTATAAGTAATTTAATATGGATGTTGGTGTATAATTTTTATCTTCATAAAATGGGCGGAGGCATTAGGATTAGAAGTGTTTAAACTGAAAAAGTATCCAAACCCAACAAGTATAACAGTAGCAAAATAAGAGACAGCAATAAAAGACACATTAGCTCTTACAATGTTTCTACCAGAAGGTGTACTGTCATTCTAGTCAGAATCACATGGCTTTCACACAAAGTCAGCAGGGTCTTCTTCAAAGGAAAAACTAGGTGCTGATAGGAGAGAAAAATGAAGATGGATACTGGGGAACAATAAAGTTCATTACAGGGATGAAAGGATTCGTAAACAGCCCAGCGAAGTGCATTTCTAAGTGTACAACTGCCAAGGAAAATAGATATTTATTCCTGAAGGGAATAAATTTTTCTGTGACTTCATCTTAGATAATCACATTAGCATCTAGTTCTTACCTGTTTTATTTTTTGCTTCTCTGACATCTTTTATTCTTTCATTGTGAATCATTACTTGCTGATTAATTTGCCTCTTCTAATTGCTTTGATTCTTAATGTTAGTTTTATTAAACTCTTCACATAAATATTCATTTATTTGAAAGGGAGTTAGTTACCTTAAGGACAGTATCATTTCCAAAATTTTGTGCTTATTTCTCTTTGGCAGTTGTAGAACTTCTTTCTTGCTCCCAAGGAAAGAAATTGTCACATCTAGAGTAAAGAATAAGAAGAATAAACCCTTTTAAAGTTGCACTAAGAAGATGAAAAAAGTAAACAACTGTCAGAAAAAAAAAATGCCTAGGGGCTCTACTGAAAAGCATCTCTGCAGATTGCAGTAGATTTAAGTTTGCAATAAAATATGTGAGCAGAAATTGTTGGCACATTCAGGCTGTATATCAAACAGCTTTGCATCACAGGTAATAGTCTGCCATCAGAAGCTTCTGCTGTGGCTACATTAAGAGTGTAGCCTTTTATTTATTTATTTTTTAAGGTACACTTACCTGCAATATCTCAGTAGTTATAGGAGATGTTTTTATACATCATATAGTCCAAAAACTTCATTCTATTGATGAGAAAACTGAAATCCAAAGAAGCTAATTAAATTGGCTGAGGTCAAACAGTGGGGAGAAAGCAGCTTGTGTTACTGGATGCAAGCCTACAGGTTTGCAGAAATGATTGCTAGGGAAATCTCGGAAATGAAACTCAGTGGCTGTCTTAGTGGAGAAACTTGGTTCTGTTCTTCCAGAAAATGATGATGTAGGTCCTCTGGTATCATTTCGTTGGATGAATGTAATGTCTCCTATCTCCCTTCTTTGTCAAAATAAATGATTTATGGGCTTCCTTGGTGGTGCAGTGGTTGAGAGTCCGCCTGCCGATGCAGGGGACACAGGTTCGTGCCCCGGTCCGGGAAGATCCCACATGCCGCGGAGCGGCTGGGCCCGTGAGCCATGGCCACTGAGCCTGCGTGTCCGGAGCCTGTGCTCCGCAAGGGGAGAGGCCACAACCGTGAGAGGCCTGCGTACTGCAAAAAAAAAAAAAAAAAAAAAAAAAAAATAGTTTTAGGGTCACAACAAAATGGAGAGTAAGGTACAGAGATTTCCCATATCCTCTGTGTGCTGCGTATTAATTAATTCTTCCTCCTCCCAACCCCTGGCAATCACTGACTGTTTTTTTACTGTCTCCTTAGTTTTGCCTTTTCCAAAATATCGTATAGTTGGAAACATACAGGATATAGCATTTTCTGTCTGGCTTCTTTCACTTAGTAATAAGCATGTAATATTTCTATATGTCCTTGCATAGTTGGATCACTTATTTCTTTTTAGCACTGAATAATATTCCATTGTGTGGATACACCACAGTTATTTATCCTCTCACAGACTGAAGAACATCTTGGTTGCTTCCAAGTTTTGGCAGTTACAAATAAAGTTGCTGTAAACATCAATGTGTAGGTTTTGGTGTAGACATAAGTTTTCAACTCCTTTGGGTAAATACCAAGGAGTGTGATGCATCTATTTTTTAATAGAAATGTTTGTCTTTAATATTTGCTGTTATCAATTAATTTATCAGTTTTGCTAATTACTATGAGTTATTACTGTTTCTAACTCCATGATCTATATATCACATTATATATATATATATATATATATACTAAAACAAGCTCATGTAAGTTATAAAGGCCATTCCATGATGTGAGAAATATATTTTAAATGGTCAGTCCTGAAAATCAATTCTGTCAAATGAATTTGGGAGTGTATTCATTATTAGTCCTCTTTGTTAAATGCTGTGAACAAGAATAGTGGATATTCAACTTATCATTGAATCAATTTATCCGTTAATTGGAAGCACAGAGAAGTAAACATATAAGTGAAACAGTTTTAATAAACTGCAAATTGGAAACGACTGAGAAAAGAGAAAAGTTAAAATTGATGGGGATTTCACTATGTTATGTGATATTTTAGAGTATGTTACTCTGATAAAATGTTAAGAAATCCTGTTACACAATTTTTATTCATAATGCATATACATTAATCTTGAGAAAATTCTAAAAAATGATACAAAAATGTTCAGTTACCTTATTTAGTTTTCATTAATTCAACAATTTTCATTGAGCATTGACTATATCCAGGTACTGTGCTATATACTATGATGAAATACAAATGTAAATAAGCTCTAAAGTATCGTCCCAGGATAGAATATAAGCCCTGGATATAATTATGGCAAGTGGTAAATTATGGCTGTAATGAGATATGTAAAAGAAAGATTTTCAACTTATAGCAGTAATTGCCTGTGATATATTTAGCCTAAATTCTGTGTTTCACCACAAATGCTTCTAACCAACTGAAGCTATTAGGCCATCAGGTACATTGAACTTTCACCAGCTATAGCACAAGTGATATACTTTTGGGCCTGGGGTTTTCTCTTTAACACTGGGCACAACTGAAAGACCCTTTCCTGACCAATGTACCATGGGGCTTATTTTTAACTAAACTTGTAGAGACTTACGTACCCCTGTGCTTTATCCAGAAAATAAACACCAATCCTCATCTAACAAAACCACCATGAACTCCCACCACTTCCCTAGCTCATAATGCTTCCTGCAGTTTCCCCTCAGAAAAGTATTCATTGAATTTTTCACAGGTGTGTGTTCTCTTGCTTTGCCAGTCAGTAAATTCTGTGCTCACTTTGATGCTCACAATAGTGGTTCTGTTGTTTCCTTCCGAGTTTTGGAAATCAGAGCGAAAACATTGCTCTCTTAAAGCCTAAAATCTATCTGTAAGAGATGAGATCATGAATATCCAAAACCACTTCAAGAAAAAGGAATGGTGTACAGGTCAGAATGGTTGGTATAACTTAATAAATGGTTTCAGTATAGCTGAAGAAAAACATGTGTCCATCAGAATGAAGATAAACAAGAAACAAAAAAAGAAGAAAGGGTTCAAGAAGCAAAGGTTGACAGTGCCCTTACAGGGTCCACAGCTGTGAGTTCCTTGAACCAAGAACTTTATCTGCTGGCCAGACGTGGAAGCATAGAGAGCTGAAATAAAGTCCCCAGGCTCTGATTCCACCTCACTAACTAATCTTCCAATTATCTTCTGCCTTGCATATAGATTTCTCTGCAACATTCTTGGTCAAATGTACCTTTTCAGGTTTGAAGTTTAAGATTTGAATCCCAGTAATTCTCACCTCTCATGAATGATGTCTCCTCCGTGGTGTGAAAGATTTAGGATTAAGGGGACGACACTAAGACACATATGCACTTTTTATAAGCGACTACAAATATACATATTGCAACAAAAAGAACATGTACTAGTTGCAAAGTTTGTGTAAGAATTCTTACTGTCCAAAAATTGTACCAACTTCCACTGAGAGAACAGCGAAGTATCTGCTGAGCGAATATGCTGCCTCCCTTTTTGAGTTTTTTATGGATCGATTTATAAACAACCCGACAATCAACATTTCTTCCCACTACAGTCCCTTTTATCACTTGGGCCACTCATGTGGCTGCTGTGGAACATTAACATTCCTAAAATCCCTACAGTTTAATTGAGAGGGTCTATAACTGTAGTGTAAGCCCTGACATTTGGGTCTTTTCTTTTTTTTTTTTTTTTTTTAATTTTTCAAAAATACATTTTATTTATTTAATTTTATTAAAAATATTTTTATTGGAGTATAGTTGCTTTAGAATGTTGTGTTAGCCTCCACTGCACAACAAAATGAATCAGCCATACACATACAGATATCCCCTCCCCGTTGGACTTCCCTCCCATTTAGGTCACCACAGTGCATTAAGTAGAGTTCCCTGTGCTATACAGTATGTTCCCATCAGTTGTCTATTTTATACATAGTATCAGTAATGTATACATGTCAATCTCAGTCTCCCAATTCCTCCCTCCCCACCCCTTTCCCCCTTGGTATCCACACATTTGTTCTCTATCTCTGTGTCTCTATTTCTGCTTTGCATGTAAGATGATCTATACCATTTTTCTAGATTCCACATATATGCACTATTATATGATATTTGCTTTTCTCTTTCTGACTTACTTCACTCTATATGACACTCTTCAGGTCCATCCATGTCTCCACAAATGACCCAATTTCATTCCAAAAATACATTTTAAGTAAGCACTTAAGTCTGCATTATGGTTTTACTTATGTATGTAATATATTTTATAAAACCTAAAAAAAATTAGGAGGACAACAGTGTTTAAAAGATGTTCTTGATTACTTCGTTTATGAATCTAACATTTTTGTGGTTTATACATTTGTGAAACCCTTAACAGGTATATTATCTGTGCTCTTGTTTTCACATTACTCATTGCCATTTATAGATGAGCATTGGTCACCTCTATTCTTTCTCTTCTGAGAAACACATTAAGTCACTAGTTGTAGGGTCTTTTCTTTTTTGTAATGCAAGCGCCTGACTTAAGCTTTGCATGCAGAGGCCTCCACGTCAAAGATGGCTGTCTCAAAGAAACATATTGCCAGGCACAGGATTAGTTCAAGAGCCAGGCCATGCCTGATCCCCTCCTTTGTTTCAGAGACCTTAGTTGGTTTTGATAGCTGACCACGTGGACCACTTGTTTTTTTTCTCCTCCCACACTTTAAAGTCCTGCTCTGATGTTTTAAATTCACCAATAAAAAGTGGGCTCATGACTCCTTAGTCCCCCACCCTTGATCCTAATAAAGGTAGAACCCCAGGCCCACGTTCTCTCTCTCTCTCTCTCTCCTACCTCTTTGTGCGGCCCCAGTTGTGCTATGTAATTTCCAGAACTTGTAAGTAATAAACCTTGTTTCTTTCAAAGTTTCCTGTGATTATTGCTGAGGGCATCTGGCAACATAAGAATGCCAAGGGCCAGTCCAGCCACAGCATTGGTGTAAAATCTAGATCTCCAAGGGTCTCAGGAATCTTCCTAAGTCATTTCTATGGGTGGGCTGTCCTTGTGCACTTGTTCCTCAATGGTTAAAATCATTTTTCTTGGGAATTCCCTGGTGGTCCAGTGGTCAGGACTCTGTGCCCCACTGCAGGTGGCCAGGGTTCGATCCCTGGTCTGGGAACTAAGATCCCACATGCCGCACGGCGTGGGCAAAAAAAACAAAAATAACATTTTTCTCACTACAGAGTCCTCAGCTTTATCATAGAAATTTTGCCCAGACTCTGGCAACAGGTGATTCCAAGTGTTTTCAGATAGTGGAATACTGATCTTTTTTCTAAACCACCATAGGTATTCTGCTGGGAATTGTGAAGTAATTTTGTAGCCTAGTGCCATTTTAAACAAGAGACTCCAGATTTTTTTTTAAAGAAAATAAAGTTGTATTCAAAATATTATTTTGTTACTCTGTACGCTACTTTCCCCAGCTCATATCAGTGAATGAAAATATAAATACTGCAAAGAAGAGAGTTTTCCATGATAGGGCTCCTCTGTATCAAGGCAATGTTTGAGTAAACGTCCTATTAAGTTAAAACTCTAAGCTGTAAGTAGTTTGTGAGGTCCTCATGCCAAACGAAGGTCGCGATATTGTTTTATGAAATAGAATTTGTACATTGACAGTTACATTTAGATATAGGCCATGTCTGATAATTTTTAAAAATTCTGTAACTACCTTCACCCAGTGAAGATAATAAAATATTCAGTTTAAACTTGGAATATCTTGGAAAAAATCTCAGTAATGGTACAGTTGCAAAGGTATAATTATGGCAGAGCATTGGGAAAGAGTTTGCCCTTCACTGATGAAAGCAATATAGCCAGTATATGCTTGTGTCTTTACTGATTGGTGCCTAAGGGAGGTTAGTCAAAATAATAAGGGGTATCTTGGCAATAAAGTTCACTCTTAGCCTTTCTGTTGTTAGAAATCTTATTTCTTTATTAAAAAATAAGAGATGCATGATGTTTTATGTCTATAGTAATAAGATGTAAGAGATGTTTTATGTCTATAGTAATCACAACCTGTCTACATGACAATGTAAGTACTCTTCCCACCTACCACCATCTTCTGGGTAAAATGGATTTTTCATACAAATTTGTATACTATCAAAGTAGAGTTTGCTAAAAATATTTATGTGTTGAGTGACTGTGAATAATGAACACAAGAGTAAATACAGTCACCTTCTATTGATCCAACTTCTTTCCCACCTAGAAGTTATGGGCCATGAACAAAAAACAATGGAGTCATTTATGTCAAAATGGAGCTGGGAGACCACTAGGGAAGAGGAACTTACACATGTCCACATCTGGATGCAACATAAACTTTTGATTAGGCCATCCTGAGACCACCTGGGACTTGTTTTCTTTACGCTCTAGAGACAGCAGCTTAGCAACCAACCTGCTGCCAACAAGTGACTGAATGCCTGCGACACCAATCATAGTTCTGTAAAAATAACCTTCTGTGGAAAGTCTTGTAAGTTGCCTTTATAAACTCCCGCCATTTTCCATTTACCTCGGAGCACCTTTGAGTTGCTACTCCAATCTATGCCTCCTGAATTGCAATACTTAAAATCTCAAGTAGGGCTTCCCTGGTGGCGCAGTGGTTGAGAGTCCGCCTGCCGATGCAGGGGACACGGGTTCGTGCCCTGGTCCAGGAAGATCCCACATGCCGCGGAGCGGCTGGGCCCGTGAGCCATGGCCGCTGAGCCTGCGCGTCCGGAGCCTGTGCTCCGCAACGGGAGAGGCCACAACAGTGAGAGGCCCGCGTACCGCAAAAAAAAAAAAAAAAATCTCAAGTAAACTTTCTCTTATTTGCAGCTTTTTGTGTGTTTTTGTTGTTGTTGTTGATAAGTGTAATCATCATAATCATAACAGATAACATTTATTGAGCATTTGCAACTTGCCCCTGCCTGTGTTAATTGTTCCTGTTCAAAATCCTGTTTAATCCTCATATTTTATACACAAATTTATTTATACATGTACATGTATACACACATATAAATTATATACATGTATCGATTGATTAATAATTTAGGTATATTATGAAACACAGGGAAAAATAAAATTAAGTTCATGAGATAAAGATAAAATACATAGTAGCTACGAGGTAGGAAAAAATTTTATTCTTACTTTATGAATGAGGGAGCTGAGGATCCGTGTGGTTAGATAACCTGTGGAGGAACTTATGTAATTCCTAGGAAAATTTTCCTATAAAATTAGTTATATCAGTATGCTAAATTTATATTGTATGTAAATTTAATTCATTATATTTAAAAATGATTATTATAATAATACGGCTACTAAGAATGTACAAATTAACTACTACTCATATCAATTTTCATAATTTCAGGTGTAAATTATATTTTGCTAACAGTTAGTTGCTATCAAACTAAAAACTTGTACGTGTTCAGTAATAATTCTGCCAGATTCCAATTTTTTCTTCTAAGACAAAAGTGGAAGCTAACAAGAAATAGCCAAATTAAAAGTCAGGGATAATTATGTTAGCATTAATGAAAGAAAACCCTGTAATTTTCTTTTCTTTTCTTTTCTTGTCATAGGACACATTGAACTCTTTAAAATGCATGCAACGAAACAGAATTTTATGTCCACTTTCATATGACTGTGTAATATTCAGGACTGCAGTTTCAGGCTTATAAAATAGAAGCAGCATGGTCTTTAAAGGGCAGATGATCAGAAACAAATCTTATGTGGTATTAACAAAAGGAGCATGTAGAGAACACTGAGCAAAATGTATTTTAAAAAGTAATGGAACACAACATGTATTATTTTTTCTGCCTTAATAAGAGTAGTAATTTATAGTATAATGCACATTAAATTGCAATACAGACTGCCAAAATAATTACTTCATAAACATTGATAGCAAACAACCCATTTGTCTTTCGGCAGAGGTAGAAAATGATGACATATTTTTCTCCTGGTTCATTGGCAGCTCTATTCAGCTGAAAATAATTTGTTGGAGATTGTGAATAAATATCGTTTAGTATTTTCAAACCGGTACATCCCAAAACTAGTGTTTCAGACAGCCATTGATAGTGTTTTTGGGGAAACAGTCTGAGTTATGAAAGGAAATGGGGCTGAGTGAGAGAACTGATTTTCCAGATTAGGTTCTGTCACATATTAGGTGTGTGACTGTGCAGAAGTCAGCCTCTTGGAGCCTCTATTTTTATATCGAATGGTTACAGTAATGGATGTCATAATCATATGTGATTCTTAGAGAGCCTTACACAATTGAAATACTGGTTTCTGAGTAGGCGAGATTAATAGTAGTGATTATTCACCCAACCATCTAACCCCTAATCCTTTAATTTAACATAAATATGTATGCGTAATTGTCAGGTACAGGGCAAATTATTTCAGATACAGCTGTTGATCAACTTACAATCTTTCGACACTTGACAGATCACCAGAGGGAGATTAAGAAATTACAGATGGGGATTCTTCTTATTCCCACTGCAAATTGCAGTCAGCAACCACAAAAGAAACTTTTTCCTGATTTGGCAAGTCACTGTCCATTAATGGTATGATTTTTACAGTCTTTATTACGTACACTTGTATGACCACCTACTGGATCTGCTACTTTAAAAAGAGTATTTCACTTTATTGAATAGTTACAAACAAAAGTCTAAGTGGGAGAACGCAGGAGCACACACCAGGGTGACAGCAGTTGAGATGGAGAGAGTTAGTGGGAGATATATTTTACAGATAGAATCAATACAATTCATTGAAGGATTAGATGATTTTTGATTTGAATAAGTGGTTTGTAATGCCATCTCCTGAAATGGAGAAGAGAGAGTTGGGTTGGGGAAGGTAGAAATTAAAAAAAAAAAATCAGTTTGGATTATGTCAAGTTTGAATTGTCTATAATATAAACAGTTTGGAGCTGAGAAAAAATGTGAGGGCTACATATGTGACTTCAGGAACTCTCTCTATATAGATGGTCTGTAAAGCCAGGGGAATGGATGAGATGACCCCAGAAGAGAGTTTAGAGAGAGGACAGAGAAAAGCGAGGAAAGGATGGCAGGAAGGAGAAAGGGAAAGGAAAGGAAAGTGGCTGTGAGTAGAACATGGTGGTCTTTACATCGGGTGAGAATACTTATTCATATTATCCAGTCTTTTTGATCATTCAGAACCCAGAAATAATTATTTAAGTAGATGAGCTAAATTAATCAATTGATCAGGCTGACTATAATATCAATTTCAACTCTGTCCTTCAACATACATTATAACAATTGGGTAATTCATTAGTGGAAATAAATATTTACATGTATGTTTTATACATATACAGTGTTACACGTATAAGAGTAGCTTCAAAGTATTCTGGCATGTATTAATGGCCCATTAAAGCACTTGTCAGGAGAATGAAGTCATTTGGTCTTCAATGTTTCATGCCTTACAGTTCACTTGAGGCTTAGATTAATTGCATTTTTATATGCCATTTTTGCTTCTCATTTTTCTGCAATTCATTTAATCAAGCTGTTTTTCATGAAGAAAAATTAAGCTGAAAAGTACAAAACCACAAAGTAAGTTTAAAATTTAACTAAATGGACTAAGATTGAAAATATTATCTTTGGCAAACTTTTCAATGACTTTGTACATCAGAAAAAAGAATGCACTCTGAGTCCTTGCTGTTACAGGGAGAGACTTACGTTCTCACATAAAAAACTTTGAAAGGAGGAATAGAAAGCATGATGATCTAAATTTGGCTACCGTATAGCAACTTGGCCTTTTTCCATAATGTTGATACACTAGGATGGGGAAGTTGTCAGGATTCTAGAAATCATCTTCAATAATTATCCCTCTCTTCTCCCTCTTATGCAATAGAAATTAAACCCTATAAAATCTTCTTTCCACATATCTTTTGTACCTGTTTAGTCCTCTCCACCTGCACTGGACCCTCCCCAGTTCAGACAACTTCACATCATTTCCCTGGAATGAACTCTCTTCCTTACTTCGGCACCTGCTCTGGTCCTGACCCCTTCAATTCATCCCTCTGTAACTGAAAGTGGAGTCCTGCTTCTCGCTGCTCAAAAGCCAATAAAGAGACCTGGTTGATGGAAAGGAAAGTTTGCTTTATTTTGGATGCCGGCAACCGGCATGGTGGTGGGGAGGGGGGACTCCCGTCCAAAGGCCGATTCCCCCCCAACCCCCGACAATCAGAGGGAGGGGCTACCTGCAGAAACACCACACTCAGCTCTGACAGCCATCTTGAAATTGGTCATGCAGTGGTCAAACCAGCGTCATCTTGATTGCTTTAGGTACAGTTAGTCTTCAGTTTGAGGGTCTGTTTGTTCTCATTTCTTTGAGGCCAGTTCTTGGAATTGTGGCAGCTTATGTCATGGCTACCATCTGGTCATCATGTAGTTAACTTCTTCCACTGGGTGTGGGTTTCAGTATCTGTAAGACAGCTCACAGGATATGGCTCAGAATATTATCTACAGCCGCTGAGGAGGAACTAGAAGTCCTTGACTATGTTTAATGACTAAATTATTATTATTTGGTCTCTTTTGACTGTTTTCCTTTGCTTCTGCATTTTCTCACTTCTCTTATTAAATTTATTCTTTGGCTAAAGTTTTTCCACAGACAAAAAGCAGGCAGGACACAGGGGGTGGGGGGAGGACCATAGGGTCCTGCTCCATTTCACTTCCCTCAGCTGCCAAGACTTTTCTACCAGTTCTCCCACTTCCACTGCTACCCTAGTCCAAGCCACCTGTATATCATGCATGTGTTACTGCCACAACATCCTCCTGACAAGTCTCCTTCTGCAATTTCTGCACAAGATTGATCATATCATCCTATGCTTAAAAACCTGCAGTGGCATCTTATTTCAATCATAATAAAATCTAGACTCCTTACCATGGCCTTTATGATCTGGCCTCTGCCTACGTCTGTTACTTCATCTCCTTCAACTTTTCTTTGATTCAAAATCACAACCACGTGGCTTTTTCCCTAAGCTACAAACTGCCAATTCCTTGCCATCTCAGAGCATTTGCTTTATATCCTCTTCACATAGTCTTTCAAGTGGCTTCTTCTCATCAACCAGGTCTCAAATCAAATGACCTTCTTAAGAGGACTTCACTGAACACTCCAATTTTCTCCCTTTTGCACTCTCCATCTTAACAGTATATGATCACTTCTTGATAGATTTTGGTTAATTCATGAAATTGTCTTGGATAAATTGTGAATTCTGGACTCAGCCTATGAGGTTGCGAACACTGGCTTTTCCACCAACTAGCTTCCACCTGGGCAAGTTATTTAATCTCTACTTCTTTTTCTGTAAAATGGGATAATAATACTTCATAAGGTTGTTGTGAAAGTTAAATAACTTAAACCTTAAGTTCATGGAACAGTACCTGGCTAGTCATTGTTATTTATTGTAGATATAGTAGAATTGATGCTAAAACATAGCTCTTGAAATGCAGGTCTATTTAGTTCATCCACTTCTGTAATTACGACATCTAGAATACAGTCTGGTATTCAATAGATCCTCAAAAAATGCATGACTCATTATTACTTGACTGGTTACCTGGCAAAAGATACCTCTGATTAAAGAAATTCAAATTCCAAATCTTTTAAAATAATGTGGAAAAATTTACTTTACCATTCTGCCGTTGGCTCTGGTTGAAAGTTCCAAAATGCCACATAATCTACCCTTGAACAGTAGATTTCAGTTACTGAGATCTGGATACATGGGGAGTCTCACATTCTATAAAGGAAAGTCAGCAAGAAGCAGATAGCAGGGGAACTTGACCTCCAGCCATGATGTTGATATTAAGGACAAAACCACCAGATCCAGATAGGTATTGGGAGTATTAACCAGGGTACCTGGGTCAGAACTAGGGAGAAACCTCCTGGAAGTAAACTTCAGATGTAAAGGGAACAAATTCAGGCAGTTTCCTGGGATGGAAATTAATGTGATGCTAAATTATTTGTGGTACCAATTCCAACACGTTGCAGGGGGGTGGTTCCCATGCAGCACCAAGCAATTCTTGGGACACTAGGTGGGTGTCCTACAATTCAACTCAATCTGACAGTATCTACCTAGAGATGGCGTCAGATTCCATAGGTTAAGAGCTCAGTCCCAACAGAATGTCTCCCCCACCCCCATCAGATACCAGTAGCTAGACCAGGTTGTTACCTGTACTTCTGACCCATGGACTATAAATCAGAGGTTACCACGATCTCCTCCTTCGATTCAATTTATTTGCAAGAGTGGCTCCCAGAACTCAGAGAAAACAATTTACTTACTAGACTATTAGTTTACTTTGAAAGGATATAACTCAGGAACAGCCAGATGGAAGAGATTCATAGGGCAAGGTATGGTGAAAGGGTGCAGAGTTTCCATGCCCTCTCCACAAGGGTGTCACTCTCCCAGCACCTCCACATGTTTACCAATCCAGAAGCTCTCCAAACACCATCCTTTGGGGGTTTTATGAAAGCTTCATTATATAGTCATGATTGATTAAATCATTGGCCATTGGCAACTGATTCAACATCTAGAACCTCTTCCCTCCTCAGAGGTTAGGATAGGAATGACAGTTCCAACCCTCTAATCACATTATTGGCTCCATTGGCAGCCAGCCCCCATCCGTAGGTGACGTCCCAAAATTACCTCATTAACATACCAAAACACCTTTGTCACTCTCAACACTTAGAAAATTCCAAGGGTTTTGGGAGCTATGAGTGAGGAACCATGAGCAAAGACCAAATATATATATGAGAAATGTATTTTGGTCAACTGGATGACCATATATATATTTTTCTTATAAATCACAATATCATATGTGCCTTTCAGTGGTCAAGATTGGGTCAAAAATGAGAGAGAACATGCCCTATAAATGAGGAGTGCTCCTAGATCACATTAGTATATCCATTTGGGGCTGTGATGGAGAAGTAAGAAGTACGGAAAAATATCAGAGGTAGATCATGGCTAGTCTTCCTAAACGTTGTTTATATAAACTGAATGGTTCATATTTGCATAAAATTGATAACATTCATTTTCAGATTGTTGCTAAGATCATCATGCTAAGATCATGTACCATATATTGATTTTTACTGCATATTATTGGGAAATCTTGTCTAGGGTGAATTACTCTCATAGGCTAAAAAGCAGAAGGAGTGTTAAGGCCTCTTTATTGTTTGCCTCAAATAAATAACTTTAAATCATTGTTTAAGGGTATATTAGTCACAGAAGGAAACTGAATCCACCATTTACTTTATCAAATTTTCTCTACACCATTCACTGTGTGTATACACTTTAACAAGTATAACAAGATACTGTGTTTGGCTTTGGGCAGGTTTTTGTTTGTTTGTTTTTTTTTTTTTTTTTGGCTGTAGCATCTGTTCAGAGTGTCAGAGTACAAATTTAGAAGCTTATATATATAGCCAGCAGGTCATCTTTTCATGAGCTGTTGTTAAAAATTTCTCCGATAAAGCTACATTTGTTGGAGGATCTTTCGACTAAAATAATATAAAGGTATGTGTCTGATCCTTCTAAAAAATTTGGCATTTAAACAAAATATAAAGCTGGGTTATGTAAGGACTTTAATACCTATAGTCATATTACATAAAGCTTTGCATGTTCTGAAAACTGACTGTATTTTCCAGTAAAATTACTCTCTATGCTTTATAATAACATATTTTCATGGACTGAGAAAGTTCTGCTCTTAAACTTTAAATTCTGTAAATTATAAGTTGTTAAAAGATTTAACACTCTCCTAGTCCTGATTTTAGTTTATATAATCATAGCTACTTTTATACACATTACTAATGAAAAATCTTGACTTCTTGTATCAGATGTATGAATCTAATTTTAGAAAAGCTTTCTGTATTTTTACTGAGCTGAAAAAAATTTGATATATTTGACAACTGTTACTTGCATATTTCTGATTAATGAGGCCCTTAGAGCTAAGGCTGTTTATGCAGTTTCATTTGAAATTTATTGTAAGTAGTATTCCATAGATTTATTATAATTATATGGATTACTGTTAGTGATTTTTAAATTCATTCTTTTGAAATAGAAAGGTTTTCAAAGAAAAAATAAAGGTTAAAATGTTGAGTTGAAAACCATATCTGTCAGGTTGAAAAGATTCTTTACTCCATTCTCTAATTTTCATCCAAAGAGACACTATTACCCACTTTGCTATTGTTTTCTTTCCCCACCTTTTCCTCCTGTCAAGTCTTTCTTTTTCCCTCTGCTATTCTAAACCGTTAGGTCTATATCAAGATCATGCACTCCTCTTCATTCCCAGAAGTGAATAAAAACTATGTAGATGGTGTATGGAAAGATAGACTCTGTTCCTGTAGCAGAATTGAGCCTTTCTCCCTCGGACTTAGCATAAGCCTAAGTGCAGCAGGCAGGGCAAGAGAAAAGGAAAATGTTTCAAACACCTTTTAGGAATTATAAAGTAGAACTAGGAGATTAGTTTTTAGAGTTTTGTCTATGTTTTGGGGAGAAGAGAGGCTGTTAGCACACTTTAAAGCTCTATGAGAAAATCAAACATTATTATTATTAGCTGTTTGCTTTCTGGCCTTGCAACAAGATATAGATATAGATATAGATACACACACACATATATATGTATATATATGTATATCTATCTCTCTCTATATATATTCTTATAGTGGGGAACTAACATTGTTTAAGGGAAAACTTTCTAGATGTATACCAACTTTTAAACTTTTTCTCTTAAACTGCTGAGAATAAGGTATTAGGTGAAGAATGTTTTTTTTTCAGATCAGTTAAAGTCAATTTAGTCAAAGTCACAGTCCTACTGAGTGAAAACTTCAGAAAAGTGAATTGAAGATATAGGTTTTGTAAATGACTTTCTAGCATACATTTCTACACCCTTCCCCCATTCAAAGACTACCTTGTTCTCTAATAGGAATCCTGCCATAATCACAGCATCTATTAATCCTCATAAATACCTCAAGGGAAACTTTATTGACTCCTAAACTTCTGCATTTTTCACTCTTATTTTTCAGGATGTCAAACTTGGAACAATTTGACTCTGACTTTTACCAATCTAATTATAACATTGAAAATCAGGAGCAGAGTTATAATGATTCTAATGCCTATGGAAATCTTTATGGATCTAGAAAGTAAGTACTTGACACTGAGAAAATATGTTCTCATTTTAAGAAGTCATAATATTTTGACAGGGAGTTTCAGGTAGGGAGTTTCCCTTGAGGGAAGCAAAACCTCTCCCCGCTATATCTCAGTAAAATGCCCAAGAAGAAATGTTAGGAAAGGGCAGAGAAATGAATTCAGTTTCCCATGAATGGCCTTGATCGCCTCAGGCGATCAAGGTGAAAGACTTGTCGCCTCAGGTGAAAGACTTGTCTCCTCTTTTCAAAACATCACTTAACCGGGAGCATGAATACAGGCCCTGAACAAACAGAAAACATTTTCCTTTTACCTGATATTTCCCAGGATATTGCTCAAGAAACCGATTTTATTCAACTTAATAAACATTTACTGAGTGCCTGCATGTGTGTCGGAAATTAAGAAAGGCACTATAAACCCAAAGATAAAGAAGAAATCTATAATCTTTTCCCTCACAAAATTAAAAAATTTATGTTGGAGGGGGGACAATTAAATACGCTATTATAATACAGTGTGGCAATTCCTAACTGAAATCGAGATAAATGTAGTTCAGCATGTGTTAGTTATTTGAGTTGACAATTCAACTTGAGTTGAAAATAAATTAAAAAATGATTAAGAATTTAGTATTTACCCTCTACTAGTGCCCCAAATAGGGCAGTTAGAATGAGAAGAATTTGGTTCAATCTGGCTCTGGTATTTGTTTTTTGTCACATTGGGAAAGACAACTTCCCCAACTGAGTGTGTTAAACTGAGAAATAAGGATGTTAATAATACCTGCTTCGTGAGAATTGTCCGAAGAACAATTGTGATAACGTGCAGGAAAGTGTGTGTTAAAGTAAAACCATTATAATATATATGTTATTTTTTCATATAACTATAGTTTGCAGAAGCAATGGACACCATTGCCGAGTCACTTAAACATGCATTTGGTTACACAGTTGCTTCTTTAGATGTTCTTTTACATTAGTGAACTGTGAGAAGGGACAGAGAAATTAAGGAATTTTTCCAAGGTCACACAGCTCGTAAAAAATGGGGTTAGGCTACTAGTCCAAGGTTGTTGGATTAGACTAAGGGGCATATAATTTATTGTAAAATCAAGACATTTTTGAGAGTAAAATGTGTGCTATTAATAACAATGTTGGTACAATAAGAATAAACGGGATCATCTTAGGCAAACTGGGATGTGTGGTTACTGTGCCATCCCAACAAGTTTAGGGCAAATAACCACATAAGAAATACTTCAAATTTATTAATTCCTGAAGTTTATTTTTCGAACACAGGTAAGTACCTTGAAAACTCCAGAATAAGGAGGAAAAAACAGAATAAATACAACAGGCAGTGGGAACTCTTCCGTTTCAACTACACCCAAGACAATTTGGATGTTGTTTTTATGGGCTGATGACTCCTGCAGACACAAGCAGATAGGTGCCGTTTTCACAAGCTACATCCTTACTACTCGTGCTGAACCACTGCTCTAAAGCGATAGGGAAAGGAATTGGTAACCAATGTTTTTAAAACTGTAGAAATTAAATATCTGGAATTTTATCTCATTCATGCCCCTAGTCTATGTTGTCTAGCATTAGTCAAATTGCCATAAGAACATCTTAACATGAAAAGCAATCCATACCTCTATCTACCTATCTATCTGAATATTATCACCAGGCAACTTAAATGTGTTTAAAATATTTATAAGAAAAATGGGGGAAAAGGATAAAGCTGTCTAGAATTGCCTCAATCATTGCTGAATCCAACAACAGAAAAAGAAGTTAATTTTATTTCATTTATGATTTACAGTTTGGAAGGTCGAGAAAAAACAGAAAAGTGTATGATGGCCCAGGGAGTAGTTTGAGCATGAAGGTATTACAGGATGGTAACTCAAAATATATAAGCCACATGAAAGCTATCTAATAGGATTTTTCAGCTCTGTGCTCCTGTTTTATTGAAGGGATCCAGTGGCCTGCTGTTTCTTTTCTCCCTTCTCTTCTCCAGATGGAATAAGCACCTGGGCAGCATCCGCAATCCACATTTTCAGACTAAACGAAACTGAAAAGTCCAGTAAAAGAGAGACAAAGCTGTCTCCTTAAGCAGGGACTCAAACCACAGCCTTCTCCCCCCACCCCAGCCCACCCAATTTTCTTTCTCCATTTGACTGCACATATCAATGTTGACCAGAAATCAAGATGACAAGGAGATGGAAATTAATATAACCAAGTGAGGGCAAGTTATGATTATATTGCATTAGGTTGATGGCCTGGCCTACTTCAGATGCTTAGCATTTAAATCCAAGTCCTGATTTGGATGTGGTAAATTCCAACCCATACTGCAAGTCTCAGGAATTAGAAAAGGGCATATTAGCTGTGGTACTTTTATGAGGTACATAAAACATGGAGTCAGGTCAGTGATTTACAAGTGTGCATCAAATAACTCCAGAAACTTGATCTTTTATTCATACAGTGAATAGTTCAATTAAAATGTACCCCAAATCAGAATAAGATGTTCATCATACTGGCAAAAGACATAGGAATCCAGTAGCTAGTTATAATCAGTCTCTCTCTCCCTGTCCCCTGCCCCATTCCCTCCTCCTCAGTATGAGAGCTCATTTTAAAACACTTGTTATGCTCAATGAATGGCGTAGTGATCTGAAAGCTGATTGAATGTGCTTCTTATGAATGAAGATATTTATATTTTTAACCAAGTTTTCTTAGTTTAGGATGAACAAGATGGAGTTTTCTCATTAAAAAAACAACTTAACTATCCAGTCATTCAGATAGGCATTATTTCCAATGACTGCAGCCAGTTTTCTAGGCTATATTTTCCCACTGCAGTTTCCAGCTTTTGAAATGGGAAATCTATTCCAATTATTTAGAGTAAGAAATAGCTGTTTCTGCAGAAAGGTGACAACAACTGGAAAACTCCCTTTGAATGTTTCAGCAGGACTTGAACAGATAGATACTGAATTATCAGCTTTTCTGAGTCTCTAGACCTGCGATTCCTTTAGTGTTTCAAGCATAGTTAATGGCACATCATTATGTGTACCCGCTGGCTGAGCCAGGATCTGGGAATGTCATACAAGCCCATTCCCCCAGGGATCAGACTGAAAAAGGAAAGGAACATCAATTGACCCTCATGATGGAAGTCCATACAGTTTTGGAAAAACAAAGCCTCTAATAAAATACGTACCTATTGATTATGTGATGCGACAGAAAACTGACTCTGTGCAACAGACATAATTCTGAAACCACCGAAAGTATAACTGAGTCTTCTAACAGTGATCTTCTCTATTTACATTGGAAGGTGAATGTTAAGTCCTGTTGTCTCAGAAACAGTTAAATATTTTTCCCAAGCTGGAGGCCATGCCGTATCTTAACACAATATCATCTAAGTAAAGACAAGCCTCTTCAGGCTGGTTGGAACTGTATAACCCCATGTATAGGTGGTGAGAAGGGGAATATTGAAGAATTAGTGAGCATTCAGAGGGGTTGTATATGGACCAGGTGTGGCCATTGCTTCCTGGCTTAGAGACGGAAAGCCAAGCCAGGCATGGGTATAGTGGAGATTCTCCTGGTAGGAAAACAAAGGGTGGGTGGGATGTTGTCGAAGTCAGTCTGGGTGTTCCAGGGAAACCAAAATGGGAAAAAGCTAGAGATGATCAGCACAGAAGGAATACAAACTCTTGACTTCCTATTAATGTTGTTTTCTCTGAGGAAGTGGCAGACTGGGAGACAACAATTTGCAAATAGAGAAGATGCTGTTTCAGGGTGTGAGGAAGGTGTCTAGAATGCTTCAGTGTCAGTCTCGGGAAGAGAACAGCATACAGATACTTAGCTAATGCTTATTGATCACTTTTTGTGTGCCCCACGCTAACCTAAGTGCTTTATTTATTTCAGCTAATTTAATTCATCATAACCTTATGAGTTCTATTATTGTCTTCATATTACAGATGAGGAAACTGAGGCACAGAATGTGAAATGATTTGCCTAAGATTATAAAATTGGGATTTGAACCCAGGCAGTCAGACTCCAGGAGTCCTGTTTGCTAAGCACTCTACTTGGTTCAGGATACATCCTACCATGGGACTAGCATTACAGGCAGAAATATAATACATAGAGTTGGAAAGCAAAAGAAGGGGAAAATGACCAAGAATGTTGCCAGTCGTTCTAAAGGAGGCTTTTGCACTCACTTCACAGTTGTTTGAAATGATTTTTACAGGAATAGGAGATGCCTGTTAACAAAGGTAATATTTAAATCCTAGCAGCCAGAGTCCAGTGTTTATTCTGGTCTAATTCAGTTGAAATTTGGAATAATGTGTTGAGTCAGAAATCATCAAAGTTTCAGTATTTACCTTCTCAAAGAGCTAATTAAGATGCTCTGTAATCAAGGAAATCAAGGACCACTTTTTATGTTCCTTTCCCTCCCCTCCCCTCCCCTCCCCTTCCCTTCCCTTCCCTTCCCTTCCCTTCCCTTCCCTTCCCTTTCCTTTCCTTTCGGTAAAAACAATTTGAAATGACCAAATAACCTCATGGATGAGCCCTTTTTTCTTCCTTCCTTTCTCTTCCTGCAAGAAGTTATTTACTAAGATTGTTTTCCAACTTTCTCACACAAATGGTGAAATAAAAACCAAATAAAAGCACAATCAAGGAAATATTGTAATATGGTGTTTCAACAAAACTAAACTGCACATTTCAAAAGACGGACAGTGAAGTCAGCTATGGAAGACTTTTAAGTCAGGTTCTCAAAGATAATTTGATTGTCAATAACTGTCTGGGAATAGCCAGAGCTAAAAAGTCTACTCCTTGATGGACAACGGTCAGTTTAGGTGTTTTTTTTTTTTTCCTATGAATTGACTACTATTAAAATTTTGATTTTTAAAACTTTTTATTGAAATATAGTTGATTTACAATGTTGTGTTAGTTTCAGGTGTACAGCAAAGTGATTCAGTTATATATATATATATATATATATATATATATATATATATATATTCTTCTTTTACATTCTCTTCCATTATAGGTTACTACAAGATATTGAGTATAGTTCCCTGTGCTATACAGTAGGTTCTTGTTGATTATCTATTTTAAACATAGTAGTGTGTATATGTTAATTCCAAACTCCTAATTTATCCCTCCCTCTCTTTCCCCTTTAGTAACCATAAGTTTGTTTTCTATGTCTGTGGGTCTATTTCTGTTTTGTAAATAAGTTCATTTGTATCTTTTTTTTTTTAGATTCTACAAATAAGCAATAGCATATGATATTTGTCTTTCTCTGTCTGTCTGACTTCACTTAGTATGACTATGATTTTTTACTTGCTGCCTCCACAGATTTATAGGGAATGTCCTGTTTGGTGACCGTCCCTGAAAACCAGTGAAAAAGCAGCATTGTGTAGGGATCAGGGCACTGCTCAGACAGTTTCAGTTCACAGTCCAGCACCTGAATGTTATTGTGTGTTACCAGGCAAGTCATTCAGTCTCCATGAACCTGTATTTCTTTTTCTGTAAGATGGGATTAAAACTACGGTTTTTACCTTGCAGAATTTTAATTACGTGAGAAAATGTGAAGGAGAGTGTCCAGCACATTGTAAATTATCAATACATGTTAGTCAATATGGATCATTCTTCTAGAGAGTTTTTTCACAACTAGTCACTTTTTTTGATTAAATTTAAACGTCAGGCAAGTTAATTCTTTCATGGGTAAATAGTCATAAAAACTAGGAGAAATCATAAAAGGAAAATTGTAGTTTCCTTCCTTGATTTGTCATAATAGCCCTTTCTTAGATGTGTAAATATCAGTATTTTCCTTTTTCTAGACAACAAGCCAGTGAGCAGCCTCAGGCTGCCTTCGTCCCACCAGAGACGCTCGTGTCATCCAGTTATGCGGGACAATTCTTTCAGCCAGCATCCAACCAGGATTATTATTCACCATCTTCTTACATTGACAGTTTTGATGAAGAGCCTCCTTTACTAGAAGATAAGTTAAGGAAGTGCTATTAATGTGTGTACAGCTCAAAGAACAATAGCAATAATCAGCTCTTAATGTGCGCTGTCAGCATGCCGCACACAGTGTTTTATGTGATTATTCCACATATAAACAAGAGTCTGCCAGACCAACACACTTAAACCTTTGGGAGTTTGTCTCCTGTATGTGTGGAGACAATTGGAAGTAGATACGAGCTATTGCTGTGCTAGTCTTGCAGTTTTTAAATGTTTCTTCACTGTTTCTTGAATGTGGACTCCCTGACCATATCTAGACAACAGTGAAGACATCTTTTGGCAGAGTGATTATATCAGAGTAACCACAAGCATATCTTACTATTTTCTGCTATGTTTGCCTGGGAGCAAAGTGGGTAGTTTCTCAGTACTCTTTTTTTGTTGTCATGGAGAAAAGACAGGTTTTTTTTCCCTTCCTGGCTCATGTGAGCCCGCACATCTCAGATAGATATGACTAAGTGGGAAGGAATATGATTCCAGTAAATAGCACTGTTGGTGGCAAGGAAACCTAGGGACCCTTGCAGTTAAAAGTGGCCCCCAAAGATTTCAGGCATCTTCCATCCATTGATTTTTTTTTTAATCCAGCCAATTTATATCTGCCACTTTTGTTCTTAAGGAATATCAACATGATGCTAGAAAACTAAAGTTCAAGGAGATTTATATTTGGAAGCCAACGGGCTTCCCTGGTGGTGCCGTGGTTGAGAGTTCGCCTGCCGATGCAGGGGACACGGGTTTGTGCCCCAGTCTGGGAAGATCCCACATGCCGCGGAGCGGCTGGGCCCGTGAGCCATGGCCGCTGAGTCTGCGCGTCCGGAGCCTGTGCTCCGCAACGGGAGAGGCCACAGCAGTGAGAGGCCCGCGTACCGAAAAAAAAAAAAAAAAATTTGGAAGCCAAGGAGAAATATTCACAGGCTAACTGCTCTAACTCTTTTGTATGTAGTCCAGTGAAAAGGGATAGGCTAAAATTCCCAATATTTCACATCAAAAGATCATTGTTTGCTTCTTATGAACATAGCCAGCCCCCTGATAGTAAAACATTCTTCTCTCTTTGCCTTCAAATTAAGAAAAGAGGAAAGATTTAAACCATTCAGAAAAGCACAGAGATTTATATAATCGATTTGTTGGCTCTTTAGAAGCCAGTTAAGTTTTTGGATCAATTACGCTTAACCAATTCATTCTAATTTGCCTCTGCATCTGATATCTAACACCTGAAAGTTATAAGCCATTCTCATCAAGAATTTTCCTTGACTCCACCAACATCTCTACATAAAAAAAACTATCAATTGACTAATTATAAAATTAATCTATATTCAAAATAGAAATTTGGAAAATATAGAAACATATGAATAAAAATATTTAAAAATCACCAAAAATTTTGTCTCTGAGACATATCATTAATAATTTGATGTAATTTCTTCCATCCTTTATTCTGTTTTTCTATGAATATATACATATATACACTAAAAAATGAAATACTATATTTCTTTGACTATGAATATATTGGTAAATACTTAAAAATAAAAGTTGGATCATACTATGGGCATAAAGTTTTATATTTTTTAAAGTTACTTTATATCATAAGCATTTCTATACAGGCATTCTTTAAAGTCATTAAATGTTATTTGAAAATATGACATGTAATGGCTTCATAATATTTTACTATATACAAGTACTATATTTTAAATCTACCATAGAGGTCATTCTTTATAATCAATAATGCTTTGGTGAATATCATAGTAAAAACTTTGACCTGTACAGAATCTGTCCTTAGGATGGAACTATAACATTGGGATTACTGGGTCAAAAGTCATTTATACTGTCAGGCTCATCTAGAAAAATAATGAGCCAACAGACCTCCATAGTAGAATAGGAAATGTCTTTGTTAAGTTGATAGGCAAAAAGGCAAAAAAGAATACTTCTTATTTCTTGGTTACTAGAAAAGTTAGACATTTTTTTCATATGTTTATTGACTGTTTTATATGTTTTTTTCGTATGTTTATTGTTTTACATGTTTTTACTTCTTTCTGTTTTTCAAGTTCTTTGCCAGATTTCCTATTGGAATCTTAAGATTTTTCCTTTCCTTTTTTATTTGTAGAGATATTTATATGGTAAAGATATTAATTATTGTCTGGAATATGTATTTCAAGCTTTTTTTTCCTAGGTTGTGTTTGCCATCTAATTTGTTTGTGGGATATTAGGGCATATAGTCATTTTATTAATCATGTTTATGTTTTTAACTCCACAATATTTTTCTTGGTAACTTTTCTTTCCAATTGCTCTTTTGTTTAGAATATATTTCTCCAGCTCTAGATACTGCTTATATCCTCTTGTAGATTCTTAAATTTTTAAATTATCTTTTTGTTTTTCACTTAAATTTTTGATTCATTGAAAATTGTTTTAGGTTAGTACATGAAGTAGAATTTAACTTTGTTTTTTTTCATTAATGATTAATCAATTTTTCCTGTAACATTTACTGAAAATAATTTTTTCTACTTGTCTCAGATGCCTCCATTCCCATGATGTCTTCTTAAATTTCAAATAGGAAATATACTAAATTTCCCCTCCTACTACATCTCAGAGAAATTCCTAGATTGTTTTGTTTTCTCTTTGTGATTATCTCCACCAAATATATTGTATATTAGAAGAGAGAGTATCTGATATAATTTTGCATTTTGAGTCTATGAAATTTCTAGACTCTGATCCAATATGTTCTTCAGGCTGGGTGACTTTGTGAAAGCCTCAACCCTCATCTGTCTAAAAGATATAAAAAGACCATAGGCAGGATTTCTAGGATAAGATGATAAAAGACATTTGCTAGTTTTTATTGAGCGTACACCAAAACAACCTATAAAATTATGAAGTTATAATAATTAACATCCCTTGCACAAAAACATGTTATTTGAAAGTGTACTCATTTATTCCTTAAACACTTAGTTGTCTAAAAGACTTGTTTCGTTTTATGTAAGAATAATAACCTTTGCTATTTGATCATGTATAATCAATGTTAACAAATGCAACTTGAAGAATAATAGTCAATTCAAATCTGTCAGACTAGAAAAATTACTGTGATATTTACATTTGTAGCATAGCCTGATGTTTACATTTGAAAGGCCAGTGCCACAATTTGCATAGTAAACAAAGATATTAATTCATTTTTATAACATATATATTGTATACTTTACTACCACTAGATGACAGCAAAACAATAAATTTTGCATTCAAATTTCACAGCAGTTTCATCTTTTTTTATCTTGTAAAATAAGTTGTTATATTAGGGTATCTACAATTGATAAATAGGTATCTCATTTGCATACCTTATAATAAATTTGAAAACAAAATATTATGGAGATGTATTTTGGTAAAAAACACACAAAATATTTTTTCTTATGAAAATATTTAGTAGGTCCTATGTTCATTCATTGTTTCATGACTCCATGTTGAAACATGCAAAAGTTAATTATGCCATCAAATAAATGGCTGATATCAGTAATAATGTCTCATAAAGCATTTTCATCTGGGTTTCTTCAGGAATAATGATTATGCTTTTAGAGGAGAAAGGTATTTTGAATTAAAGGCCACTTTATTGTGGTGAATACTGAAAACATATTGTTAACGTAAATATATAAATTGAAAATAAAGTTTGAAGACAACATAAGCCTCAGGTGAAATTCATTTAAACTATAGTATTTCTCAATTTTTAAAATCTTCTGCTATTTTAAAAATCGCATTGGACATTCTAACCTATTTTAAGTTGGTGAACTACTCATATACTCCAAAGTGTATGTTCATTAAGAAATATATAAATACACTGTGAAACTAAAAAGGGAAGTTGAAATGTAAATGATTTGCTCACTATTTATTTAATTCAAATTAAATTCAAATTCTTTCTTTTCAAGCTTGGGTTGGCTATCAATTGTCAACCTGGATGTGAAAAGAGTGAAAGATACACTTTCTATCCTAGTTCGGGCAATGTCTGGCTGACCTTCTAAAAATGTCTAGGCCCCTGTTAGAGCAAGGTCCCTGTATGTCATGGCGATCACTGAAAGTTCATCTAGTATTCTGTGTGTAGAATGTCAGCTTTGCAAGGTGTTTAGGTGGTATACACAACTATAAAAGAAGTTGAATTATACCCTGTCTCTGACCAAAGAGCGTTACTAAATTCCGGGAAGGGAAGTTGAATGGCAGGTACCAATGATTTAGGGAGACAATCCTTCACATGGGAGAACTGGGCTCACTTCAAAAAACTACAAACCTTATGAGATTAGACGCATGTTGACTCAACAACAGCTATATGATTAAAAGCATGGGTTCTTTTTTTCTTTTGTACCCTCTTGTTTTGTACCCTATCCCTAGCCCCTGGCAACCACTTTTCTGCTCCAACTCTATGAGTTTGACTTAAAATTTTTTTAGACTCCACATACAAGTGATACCATGCAGTATTTGACTTTCTCTGTCTGGCTTATTTCACTTAGAAAAATGCTCTCAAGGGCCATTCATGTTGTCACAAATGACAGGATTTCCTTGCTTTTTTATGACTGAATAGTATTCCAATGTGTATGTATATGTATATGTATATATATATATATATATATATATATATATATATATATGTGTGTACCACAACTTTTTGGTTGTATATATGTGTGTGTGTATATATATATATATATATATATATATATATATATATATATATATATATGTATACCACAACTTTTTGACACATTCATCCAGCAGTGTACACTTTGGTGGTTTCCATGTCTTGGCAGTTGCTGCTTTCAGCACAGGGGTGCAGATATCTCTTTGATATCCTGTTTTTGTTTCCTTCAGATATATTCCCAGAAGTGGCATGGCTGGATCATACAGTAGTTTTATTTTTTATTTACTTTTTTTTTTTTTTTTTTGCGGTACGCGGGCCTCTCACTGTTGTGGCTTCTCCCGCTGCGGAGCACAGGCTCCGGACGCGCAGGCTCAGAGGCCATGGCTCACGGACCCAGCCGCTCCTCAGCATGTGGGATCTTCCCGGACCGGGGCACGAAACCGTGTCCCCTGCATCGGCAGGCAGACTCTCAACCACTGCGCCACCAGGAAAGCCCAGTAGTTCTATTTTTAAAAAACATTTTGAGGAACCCCCATACTGTTCTCCATACTGGCTGCACCAATAAACATTCCCACGAAGAGTGCACAAATGTTCCCTTTTCTCCACATCCTTGCCAACACTTAATTTCTTGTCTTTTTGATGTTAGCCATTCTAACAGGTGTGAGATGATATTGTGGTTCTGATTTGCATTTCCCTGATGATTAATGGTGTTGAGCACATTTTCATGTACCTGTTGGCCATTTGTATGTCTTCTTTGGAAAAATTTCTGTTCAGTTCTTCTGTCCATTTTTTAATTGGACTATTTTATTTATTTAGTTTTCTATTACTGGCTCTGTGACTTTGGAAAAGTTCATCACTCCAAACCTCAGCCATCTGATGCACAAAGTAGGAATAAAATAACAGTACCAGCCTCAATGCATGTCAGTAAGACCAACACATGTAAATCTTGTAAGGCTTACAGCAAAATTCAGTAAAAATATTCAGTTAAAAAGAATTCCACTCTTTTTAGCTCAAATGTATGTACTTTCTAGTAGTTTAGCTCCAGTTTTTCCTAACCTCCACCTCACCCATATTCAAATTTAAAATGAGAGAAGGAGGGTAACCAGCTTGATTACTGGTTCCTAAGTGGTGACGTTATATTCTCCTTTATGAATGTCCTTTTTTTTCTACTCCAGATGCATCTTAAAGTTTAGCTTTATAGGAGTGGTGAGGAAAGTAACTGGTGTGATGTTGGCATTTATTTCTATATTCAGTGGATGTCAAATGGCTGGTTTTTTTGTTTTTTTTTAATGAAAAAGATATAAGAGGAGCAGAATCTAGCAGCGGGGTCTGTAAAGGGACAGTCAGAATTCTTTGAAAAACAAGGCATTGGAGAAATAATTAGAAATTACTAATTGAGTGTAGACTCATGGACACTGAGCCCACTGCTTTTGGATATTTTATTCTAGCATCACCACTCATAAAAGGGAAAGGTTAATTGTCTCAAGAATTTAATCTCTGAATACACAGACTCAACAACACACAGCACTGACCTTATTAAAATATGTATGCACGCCATGATTGCTTTTACTTGCTGAATGAGCCATTGCCTTTTCTCTTCTGTGGAGTTTCAGGCAGTTAGCATGGTATTGCTCTTCTCATCAGGCGGAGTATAAGTAAAATCCCAGACCTAGGCTAAGTGTCTTTAGATTAGATAATACTGCTAATTGAAAATTATGCATGTTTGGTAGGACAAGTTTCAGAAGTGTAAGCAATAGAAAATGCAGGAAAAAGAAATATCTCAATGGGCATTAAGATGGGACTTTTCGTTTGTTAGCTACCATTATATTTTGTTTTTACTGTATAATGTCCATTTCCTCATTTTTGGCTGCATTTTAAGCTTCTATTTGCTGCAGAAGGCAGGGAAATTTTTCCTTGATGGAATTATTTCTCTAAAATATATCTTTCAGCTCATTGTGTGGGAATAAAAAGTCTTTTTTTTTTGTTTCAAGGTTGCTATATATTACGTAGAACTTTAAACTATGAAGGTATAACAATCAGATTAAAGTGCTAAGTAAATTAATAATATTTGTTAACTTTAATTAAAGAATATTACTCATGTTTATTTTTCTATATTTATATTATCTCCTCCCCCTTCTTCTTTATAGAACTTGGAATTAATTTTGATCACATACGGCAAAAAACATTGACAGTGTTAAACCCACTGAAGCCAGCAGATGGCAGCCTTATGAATGAAACAGACCTCACTGGGCCCATCCTGTTTTGTGGGGTCCTAGGAGCTTCC
This sequence comes from Delphinus delphis, assembly GCF_949987515.2. NCBI lineage: Eukaryota > Metazoa > Chordata > Mammalia > Artiodactyla > Delphinidae > Delphinus > Delphinus delphis. The sequence continues at coordinate 71,423,252 of NC_082687.1, forward strand.
CTACTTCTGGTAATGGACGGCAGCAAGCATTACATATTTTTTTTTTTTCCTTTTTTTAAGCTAACATTGGTTTATCTAAGTTTCATGTTTACAGCATTATATTTATACTTCGGCATACACCACAGCCAAGTACCAGATTTTAAGGCACGTCCTTTCAAATGTCATTTTTGAAGAGGTCTTTGTAAATACGGAAGAAAGTATAGCACTTTATGAAGTGAAAATTGTTTGATTCATAACTACATTTTTTTTTGGTGAGAGAGACATATTTAATAGAACCATAATGACACAGAGAAACTGCCATCATGTATTACAACAGATAAAAAATGTAAATTTAAATAGAATTTCAAAAATCAAATCACCAAGACAGATTTTCAACAAAGCAGGAAATCATATAAATGATTTGCTTGTAATTTAAGTCTTTTTTGTTGTTTAGAAAAGACTGTCGATCTGAAAAAGTTGGAGGAACACATGGATTTGGGAAACAGAGGGCTGAAATTTTATTTCTTGTTTTCTGTGAGATTTCTGTTGTGACACTGGACAAATCCCCTCTATTTACTCATCATTTTCATTGCTGGGGTGTATCTATCTCTAGACTATTTCAAATATTCTGTTAGGTATGGGGTGAGTCTCCTTGTTTCTGGTTAGGCTATTATGAATAAATTGACTTGCAACGATAAGCAGTGATTTGTTTATTCAACCTGTATATTTCCCCTATCATTTTAGTTTTCTCTTTTTTATGAAGGCAATTTTTCCCCTGACATCTCCATTTGTCTTGTGTATGGGCCTCTTTTGTTCTTTAAATCTGGGAGTAATGATATTCAGAGTCATCAGAAAAGAAAAACATATTTCCACCTAGGTTAAGTTTAGAAGGTATTCTAGCTTATAGTTTAGAAAAATGATTTCTCCACCCAAAAAAGGGAAGAAAAAGAAGAAATGAGAAAGGTCTATGATTTTGTATTAAGGAGGTAATGACAATACATTAAAAACAGAGGATGAACAAGATGGTCAAGCCAGTCTGACAAGTACAGTTTCATTAGGGCACAAAGAGATAAATTTGGCAAGAGAGGTAATATAGGAAATTAAAGATTCTAAGAAAAGTCCTTAAAATAACTACTCATTTCACTTTCCTTTCTTACAGCTATCCACTTCCCTAATGCAGCTATACTTCTCAAAACTAGCTGTAAAATGTATCTGCAACTAAATGAGTCTTCACTTTTCATTATTAATTACATAATACTAATCGAAATTCTGATAGAAATCTAATTTCTGCATTGTAGTGTGGTCAATAATCACATCATATTTACCCAATGCAATAGTACTTAGTTATAGCATCTTATTTCTTCCTTTGAACTACAGCAAATGCAAATACTCAAATAATCTAGCACTATATCAACCAGAGTTTTAATTTAGTCTCTAACGTCCCTTCTGTCTTTGTCATAGTAATTTGATAATCTTAGATTAAGCTGCTAAGTAAGACCATGTCAATTAATCAAATTGTCAGAAACAATCAATTTAATATATTAACTCATCTTTCTTTTTCAGGTAATTTGTAATATAACAGCTGTTTGTTTTTCTGTAGAAAATATTACTATTACCACCTCTTGAAGGAAAGCATTAATCCCATTAAGATCATTTTTGGGTACATAATGTTAGTTGGAATTATTTAAATATCCTCTCTTTTGTTTTAAGTGCAAAGTAATACAGGCAAAGAACTCAACTGAAAGTGGAAAAATTGGATCTGCCCCTAACTTTGCCTCCAGGTGTGATCCTGAACCTTGTTTTTTGTTTTCCTATTTCTTGGCCTTCATTTTTTTCATTTTGAAGATCAAAAAGGAGGTTTATATAAGTGGTTCTTAAGGTTCGTTTCAGTTGTGAAATTTTAGGGAATGTGTAAAAGTGCGTATTTTCTCAAACTTTTTAGGCAAATATTTTCACTTCACCTTTACCATTAGATGTGGTCACTTCAGAACTGATTCTGATACATGTAGAACAATAAGGACCGAAAAACTCCACTGGATATTAATAAAGCCAAATTTAACTCAGAGTCCATTTGAGGCTGTTAACCCTGCCCTGGATATCTAAAATTAAAATGTAAAAGATGATTTTATGGGCTGGTATATGCATTGTACTAGAGAAAGCAAAACTAAATCCAGAAACAATATTCAAATCTGTTCATTATCTCTGGAGGCGTAAGATTCATAGTTACATACTCATCATTTTTATGATTTATAATTATATAAGGCACAACACCTTTCAGTGGACTTTCTTCATGTTGAAGGAAGCAAACTAAAAAGAACTGCTTCAAACACTCAACACAAATTTAACTTTACTTATTCTTCCTCTTAAAATTATTTTCACCCCCCAAACCATGAACACAAGTGTTTTAAAGCTATGGCTCCATTTAATTTTTCTAGTAGAGCTAAGAGTGTGATCTGGAAAAGGAACATGCACAGCCAATATAAAAGCATAATCAGAAGAATAAGAAGTATTTCAAGTAAAGATGTAGTAATAAGGGTGGTACAAGGCTGACCTAAAAATTTTTGAATTTAAAAAGAAATCGAACATTTATTTTCCATTTCAATTACAAGTCCTTGTTAGAATTTGAAACAACTTAAAAAATGGGACTGGCCCTGCCAGATGGAATTGTACCTCAAATTAGATAAACTAACAAGAGTAAGAGATAAGGAGAGAGGTCAGTAACTGATATGGAAAAGGACAATTTTACTACCAAATTAGTTTTATCCACCCTCTGTTTACCCCATGCACAAAACTGGTTAGGGTCATGGACCAGCTATGTGTCCTTTGGGTACAGGGAAGTTGTGTTTCACCATTACAACCATTCCTACCTCAGAATTATCCCACCCAATTAAAATATTAAGTAGAATGTTTCTCTAATACATGAAAGTGATTTGAAATTGTCACTATTTTCCAAGTGGAGCAAACTCACCCAATAGAGCAGTACATAACTGATGTGTTTCTTTTAGCATGCCCATTAGCATTATTGGCATTATTTCACAAAATAGCCAGGAGGACTTATTATGACTAATGCAGCAAAGAATTCTGCAGCATAGCCCAGGGACATTTTGTGAAAGAACTTTGTAGTGATCAACTTCCCCAACTGCAGAGGAAGAAAACTTCAAAATAGCCGGACAATTTTAAACATTAAAACGGTCATGATATTCTCCATTAATTAATTACAAAATAAATATCTCTTTATTCTGTAAGACATAAGGACAGCTATGGAGCAGAAAAAAGGACAGCTAAAAAGCTCTCTCCCTGAATCAACTTACCAGATCCTTTGTTGTTTTCAAATAATTCCCATGAAAACTGGAGTCAGCCTCCTCAATCTTTATCTAGAATTTCTAACCAGCTTAATGTATATATATAAAAATGACATGCATTCTTTACTGGAGCTTTGGCACCCTCGGGTAGCAAACATTAAAATATCCTGGGTTGAATCAGTAGTAGATTGTGACTTTCCCTGGATGAGTTTAACGGTGCTGGCTCAGGAACAAGTCTCTCGTGCTCTGTGGGTGATGGCTATTTTGATGAATCCTCAGGTCAGTGGTCTATCCTGAACACTACTGACTTCCTTTAACAATACCTCTTTTGTGATTTTGTGACTTGGTTTATATAAATCAGTTTTTCATAAAGTCTGTTCAGTTAAGCTGGTAATAGGCATTATGAAAACAAAGGATTCTGGGGTCAGATAAGTTTGGGGTATACTGGCTTAAATAAGGTTAAATAAGTCCCCTTGTTTACGACTTGTTAGAGCTCCTGCAGGTGTTAAAGACCTAAATTTTAGAGCTGGACTGCCTGGATTCAAAACTGAGCTCCACTGCTTACCATTATTTTACCTTGGGCAAGTTCCTTAACCTCTCTGCACCTCAGTTTCCTCATGTGTATAATGGGTACAACAATGGTACCAACTAATTATGTTGTGTGGATTAAATAAATTAATATATGTGAAATCTTTAGAATAGGACCGAACATAGTAAATCTGACAGATGTTTGCTAATATTACTAATATGTTTTGTAAATCTCCAAGACTAAATTGGAATGTTTTCATTAACTTATTCATCCATTTAATTGTTCAACAGATATGGGGAGAAAAATATATCCTTACCTATGCCTAGTACCCCAATAGGCAATCTATGATAAAAAATATAAATCTGGAAATATAAGCACGCTTGTGCCATCTCACGTATAGTTCAAGGAGGGGGGGTGGTGGTGTTTGTTTTCATGACCTGAATCCGTATAACAGGCAGTATTTTTTCCAGAACTCCCAGTCTCGAGACTTATACTACAAAGACATGAGCAGCATTGAGCTGATTGATTCGAAAATACTCTCTGCTTTGTTGACAATCTGATTTCTTCTTGATGTTTGTTCTATGTTCAAACCGTTTTCTTCCCGTTGTTTCAGGCAGGAAAAGTCCAGTTTGGTTACGTGTATGGCACGAGTGCCATTGGCTGCTTAGGGATTCACGCCTTACTAAACTTGATGAGCTCTTCAGGGGTGTCCTGTGGCTGCGTGGCGAGTGTTCTGGGTTACTGCCTGATACCCATGGTCATCCTGTCCAGCTGTGCCATCTTCTTTTCACTGCAGTAAGCGTCTGTGTGTGCTAATTGACCCCACCTGCACAATCATCGCTAAGGTTTGCCACACCAGTACAACAGTTAGCCTCTTTCTGATCATGTTAGTAGTGGGATTGGGGAAACTGGCTATTAAAAGCTACATACAGATTCAGGAAAGTAGGTCGGTTTTGGCTCAGGTGCTGTTCCTTTCGATGATTTAAAAAATAAATTAAACGAAGTTATCTTTAAAATTGGCACTTTGTAAGTTGTCACATCCTTCAGTATGAACTATTGTCATGGGTAATATAACCAACAACAGAAAATTCACTTGTTTGAATTAAGAAGAGTAAGTGCCTGGTGCACACTGACAAATTGCTTCAGCTCCCAAACACTCTGCCTTCTAGGCAGGAAACAAGTATTCTTTCTCAGCTGGACTCCTTGCAGTGCAGAATTCCCAGGAAGCCTAATGAGGATATTACTGCTAGAGAACTTTATAGCATATATGCTCAGTCAATATTTTTTTTTCCTTTTTACTTCCTGGGCAGATAGTATTTGCAATTCAAAAATATTAATGGGGATTCAGTAGATATGCTTCTGTCGGGCAGTGCATATCACTACCACTTTGGTTGGGAAGAGTAAGTAATTACATAGTCCTTTGTCACCTGTCATGCTCCAAATCCAATTAGAAATAAACATTTGCCATCAGTGCTCATTCTTCCACATCCAAAGGAGACACAATTCACATTTTTTTTTTCTTGGATGATCCAAGTTTTAGGTTATCAACACTATACTGGATAGGATATTACATACAGAATTTTGCCAATGCCAGATAAACATTTTAGAAAGACTTTAATATTTTTGTTTAGATATAATCTCAGATATTTTCTTCATAACGTTATTGAGAATGACATAGATGGAAATGCTTTTTTTGTTTTAATATGGTTTCATTTTGAAAGTAATAGTCTTGAGAATAACAGAGCAAACTCTTACTTTACCAGCGAGTGCTTAACACGTAAAAGAGAGGAATACAACAGAAAATGGAAACTTTGAATGTATAAGTACAATGTGAGTTAAAGGTGTATTTATTGAGTCTTGTCCATGGAAAAATTCCACTTTTTGTATATCATGTTCCTTAGCAAGCTGTTCTGTTTGCTATGTTGTTTGGTACAGATGTTTGACAAGTTACTACAGAGTTCAGTTTTACAACTTCCATTTTGTCAGATGCTTTTGCCAAAGAATACTATAATGATCAACCATTTAAAAATTCTAGGTTTTAGACATTATTTCCATCAAAGTTTAGCTTTGGGGTATCTTAAATGACTCCAGATTATTAGGGAAAGAAAATAAAAACTACAACTCTTGAATTTTGAGACTCATCAGAGGTCTGGACATTTTTCATTAGATTTTCATTCTGAAATGTAAAGGATGAATTAGAAATCCTTTAAATTATATTAATGGGGAATAAGCTATCTGATCTCTAAGACCATTAAACTGAAATTGCCTTTTTGGGCATATTACTATAACATTCAAATGAATTATATATAATCTCACATTTTTGTTCACCAAAACCTGTAAATTGAATCACTCTAAATTTTATTTCTAATAGATATTAACTAAACCTATAAATGTAATACTTACTAGAGTGTTTTAAAATATTTTTGGTTTGTTCATAATCTAAGGCATCATAAGCTATATTGTACACTTTTTCACTTGTTTTGCTTTGGTTCAATTATTAAAAGTAGGTATTTCTGTCATTCTCACAAATAATAAACACGATTCTCAATTTCAGATTCAGCCAGGATCAAGTGAGGCAGTATAGTTTGACAGTGGCTAGAACAATATGCTGGTACTTAGCAGCACTTGACCTAATGACCATTTCACTTTGCAATTTTTTTAAGTCACTTCACTCCCATTTCTTCCTAAAGAACCAATTGTCTCCACAGTTACTTTTTGAAGATACCAATTTGAACAAATCCATTTTGATATTATAAAAATCCACACGTTTATTTGCCAAAGTGATCTTCAGCAATGAGGTGGGAGGCCACACACATCTGTGCCTTACTGCTGCATCTGTTCCCTCACTGAGCTGTGTCAGGCTTTGCTGTCCTAGACAAAAACCCAGGACATGGACCTGGGTGCGCTGGGGAGTAGGAACCCCACTGGAATGCGAGTCCAGTCATTTTTCTGCTCATACTGGGGGTAAATTTAGGAAGAAAGTGGGGAAAAGAAATCTGTAGCTGTAAAAGAAGTCTCTAACCATAGCTTATATGAAAGAATTTCGGAAGTTGGGATTTGAATGTTGACTCATGAGAGTGACAGCAGGTCAATTCTTCTGTTTCCAATAATCTGAGTTTTTACCACCCTATAAAATATTTAGCTTCTAGTGGTGAACTTGATTCAAAAATTTTCTAAATAGCTGAGGCCTTTGAGTTCCTGTGGTTCCTCACCCTCCTTTTACAAATTGAGAAAGTGGTTATAAATATTGTACCAAGGACATTTCAGAGGCAGCTGTGATTCAATAACCTTTTTCTCCTGGTGTAAGATAACCATCTCCTTTGTCTTTGCTCTAGGGGCACCTTTGGAACTGTGTTGGCACTGGTCATCATTGGCTGGTGTAGTCTCTCAGCCTCCAAAATTTTCACTTCAGCCTTGGCCATGGAAGGACAGCAGCTTCTCATTGCTTACCCTTGTGCCTTACTTTATGGGCTTTTTGCCCTCCTAACAGTTTTCTGAAGATTATTTGAGATGGCATTACAGGATTCTATTTGTTTGTCGCTCAGATTATCCTGGAAATGTATTGGCATTCACATTTGGTCATATGATTTCTGTTTTATCGCTGTTGAGAGAATAATAAGCAGAGAGACAAAACAGCACTTAAGGATGGGGCTCTAATAGGCTGTTTGGTTTTAATGATGATTTGCTTATTGGTTGGTGCATTAAAACAATTTAAAATACTTTAAAATAAAAAGGGATACAGTTGTTGTACTGATGGACCCTGCTTTTCTTAATGGATGTATTTCTGAGAAATTGTAAGTAAATAAAATCATATGCTGACTGGGTAGAGGAAATCTACAGTGAGCCTTTTGAGAAATCTTCATGACAGTTCAAGCTGTGTACAAGTTGTTTAAGTCACACTGTCCAGGACCTTTGGAGAATTTCAGGGGAGGTGTTATTTAGGGTTTGATTCACCTGAGAGTCAAAGAATCTCCTGCCTTTCCATTCATTTACTTTCACAACTATTGTTAGGTCCCATTTGCACAATGCATTCACTCACCACTTTTTCAAGCCCTAACTTCCTTCTTACTTGGTTTAGATGCCATGGTTCATTACTATAATTTCTCCCTTGAATATGTATATCCTCAGTACCCTTGCCATTTTGCTCCCTGAATAGATGAATGTGACTGGAGGAAATGTCACTTGTTTCTATTTTATTATATGACTACATCTTAAATGGCTGCTCAGTACAACCTTTTGAGTCCTATTACATTACCCTACTATTGATAAATTCACTTTCGCACTTTCTGAGTTGATTGTTTCACATCATTTCTTCACTGCTCAAATCTCCAATACTCCTCTCATACTGTTAGTTGATGACCTTTCTTACTTTATTGAAAGAAAGAAACATCTAGAAAAAAAGTATGTCTTCCCATCACCAGATATATCAACCTACATGCATCTTTATAGATACATGTATATATCTATAAAGACGTGTGTGTATGCATATGTGCATATATATATATATATATATACACACACACACACACACACACATTCCCCCTATAAAAGCCAGAGAAATGGGCCATAAATGAAGAGTGATATTGAATCAAAGGATTTTTATTTTAAGGTAAGAAACATTGAAAGATATTTACGTGCTGCTATGAATAATAGGTCAAGAGGAAAACACTGGTTATGCAGGTGCAGGGGCTGGATGTGGAGAAGAAAAGAGACAGTGACAAGGGGGAATGTGTGATGGAGTTATTATCAGAGATAACTTTTTATTTGAAAGACCTATCCATATGGCAAGGAAAATATCTAATTACCAAACAACTGCTCCTGTGATTGTCCTGTGAATTACCTCCTCCCCTTTGAAGCTCCAGACCCCTATCCCATTCCTTAGCTCAAGATGGCATATAGGCCTCAATTGTTCAAATTGTCTTTAGGTCTCATATCTTTGGGGCTCCTGTATGTATGAAATTAAATTTGTTTTCTCCTGTTAATCTACCTTATGTCAATTTAATTATTTGGTCAGCCAAAGAACCTAGAAGGGAAGAAAGAAAAATTTTTCCTCCTGTGCAGTGGGTGTTGATAATTGTAGTAAATAAGACAACCATGGCTGCAGCCCTAATAGAAATTACTTTGGGAGTAGGAAAAAAAAAAAGACAATAAACAAGTAAACAATAAATAAACAAGATAATTACAGAAGTATGAGAAGAATGCTAAGGAGGAATATGTTGAAAAGAAGGCAGCACTGTGGTAAATGTTAGACTTCTGTACTTTATAATTCATTAATTAACCTGTTAACAAAGCATGGAGTTTCCTTAAGTTCTTGCTCTTTCTATTTGGACTAAGATGGTCTTCTTACCCTTTGCTTAAGGGAGATGAAGCAAGAATGCTGTTTATTATAGTGATTTCTCTATGGTATATAGTCCTATTTCTTAGAGGTACATTTACATTATGGATTTAAATTTTTATCTTTTAGAAAGTTCTTTAATTAAAAAAAAGTATAGGCAAATATTGCTCTAAATTCAGGATGTAGGTTGACATTATTTTTCTGTGCATAAAAACAGTTATACTCAAAAAAGTTTTGATTTTTTTACTATGAAAAATTATAACATCTGTATAAAAAGCCCTGTAAACAAAATACTAAATATTTCATAAGAGTAAGAAATAGGAATAAATTCATTTAATAGTTCATAATGGCAGAATTATGAAATACCTAAGTATTAATGTAAAAATAAATATAGATGATCTCTATAAAAATAATTATAAAATATTAGAGGCACTTTTAAAGAAGACTAGATATGTAGACATCCTATATCACAGGATGAGAAAATTGGACTTTGTAAAATATTGTGCCCCAAATAAATGTATAGACTTAATATAATTCCAATTAAAATTCCAGGAGTAGTTTTCTTTAAATACTTTGATACAAAGTGACTTTAATGTTAATCTGAAAAAATAGGCAAAGGTGTAACTGCGAAAAATTGAAACAATCCGAAAATATATTATTATAGGCAGTAAGTTAAATCAATTATTGTTTATCTCTATGGTTGAATGCTAGGTAACTACATGAAAATATTTTGGAAGAATGATAATATGAGAAAATGTATGCATGAAATTTGCATAATTTTGATATTTACTCAAGACTTACTAGGGGTTGACCTAGATGCTTTATTGACTCACTTAATCCTCACAATACCTCTATGAAGTGCTCTTATCATCACCTCTGTTTTACAAATGAGGCTACTAGTTACAGATCAGCTAAATCACTTGCCCAAGGTTATTCAGCCAAAAAACAGAATTTGAATCAGGAGAGCTGGATTCCAGTGTCCATAACCACAACATAACCCTCCTGTTACTGAGCAAAAACCTAATTGCATCTTCTCATGGCCGTCAACATGTCTACTACCTCTTCTACTCAGATTATCCTTTTCCCTTGACCTTAGTCAATACTGGACAGAGGCAAAGAGTTTCACCTGCCAGGGAAAAATAATACAATAATAAGATAGAAGACGAATCCAGAGTATCTAACAGGACTAAAGAGATACCTGCATGAATCCTGGGTCCATTTCTGAACTCTAGTTGAAATAAGCTATGCCGATTCAGATCTAGCTGGCACTTGAATAGAAAAATCTTGCAAAATATAGGCTTTTTCCCTCATTGCAAGTAGTGTTTGCATTATATGCATTTGTATGGAATGGAGGTATTTTCCTTTGTTAATGGTGATATCTGTTTATGGTCAGTAGGATGCGTTACAGAAAAAACGATAAAGTGAAAGGAAGCCATTTAGGGTACACAACTAGAAATGTATTTTTTTTGGTTGAATAGACCCTAGCAAACTTTCTCCCTTTCCCTTTTACTCAAACACTTTCAACTTCTTTTATCTGAGAAGGCAACATTTTTTTCACTTTTCTGTTTTTACTGGTTGGACAAAAGTTACAGATTATATGTGAAAGGTAAATGGCATATTTGGAGTCAAGAGATGGCCTTCATTTCTACAAGAATGAATGGGGACATGTGCTGAAAATAAAAAAAGTCCTGAATTACTGAGACTCAAGTGCTCCAGTTCACAACAGTTTAACTAGGGCAGTGGCCTTTGCGATGTCTGATGACAGATGCCTTTCTACTCTGATCTGGTTCACAGTAAAGAAAGCCAACTATAAAACCATACGGACAATCTCCTGCTCCACTTTTTCTTAGAGTACAGTGGGGTCTGTTCTGTTTTTCAGTGATGTAATGAAGGATCTATAGCTTTTCAAATCAGTTTTTATTTCTGAGTGGAAGTCTGGAATGATTTTAAATGAGTGATTTGGGACCCAAATTTCTATGTATGGAGGGAGGGGTAGTTTCCCACCCCACCGACAAGTAATTCTTGAACATCTGCAGGAAGTTTGAGAATTCAACTCAATCTGACACCATCTACCCAGAGATAGCATCAGATTCCACAGGCTAAAGGTTCAGTCTTATAAGACTGCCCCTTCCCCTACTTCAGATGCCAGCCCCAAGCCCAGGTTCTTACCTGTACTTCTAACCAAGTGGCTATGAATCAGAGGCTCCATGACCCCCTCCTAGGGTTTAATTAATTTACCAGAGCGGCTCACAGAACTCAGAGAAACATTTCACTTACTGGTGTACTGTGAAAGAATATGATAAAGGATGCAGATAAATACCACATGGATGAGATGTGTAGGGCAAGGTATGGTGAAAAGGAGCTTCCATGCTCTCTCCAAGTGTGCCACTCTCTCCAAATCTCCACGTGTTTACCACCTCAGAAGCTCTCTGAATCCCATCCTTCTGGGTCTTTATAGAGTCTTTATTACATAGGCATGGTTGGTTAAATCATTGACCATTGTAGATTGATTCAACTTCCAGCCTCTCTCCCCTTCCCAGAAGTGGGAGGGTAAGACTGAAAGCTACACCCTTCTAATTACATGGTTGGTTCTCCTGGCAACCAGCTTAGGTGAGGTCCAAAAGTCACCTAATTAGCATAACAAATTGCACTTATCACTTCCAAAGTTTTTTTTTTTTTATTATTGCACTCATAAATTCCAAAGGTTTCAGGAGCTCTGTGTTAAAAATGGGAATGAAGACCAAATCTATCTATCTATCTATCTTTCTATCTTATAAATCACAATATAGATTTTTTTAAAGTTTAAAAAGCCCACCAGACTAGACATGTATAGTCAGGACACTCAACATGGCTGTTCTCTTGCTTTCTGTACATCCCCTGCTTGACCAGTGCCTGCTTCACTGACACCCCAATCTCATGACTGACCTTCCTACATACTTGCCCCAGGGCCCAGCTAGTAATTGTTCCTATTAAAGGCGCTGTGAGGGGTGTGCCCCTCTGCTAGTTTCCCTGGTAACCAATGAGCCAACCTGATGTCAATTCCCACTGTAACTGGCAATCTCCCCTTCCCCCAGAAGCAACAACTGCCACCATGTCCTGCCTGCCGTCCACCTCACACTGTGGGGTGTTGCTCCACGACCTTGCTTCGGACATGAATGCTCCCCTGATTCATTAAACCATTAATGTCTCTATTGCGGACTCTAGGCTCTTTCTTCAGTCTTGGAGCTGGGCAAGCACAGGGCTTGTAGGTCTGTGGGGTGCAGTCCACCAGTGGTCCCCAAACTTTCTGGCAACAGGGACCAGTATCGTGGAAGACAATTTTTCCAGAGACGGGAGTGGGGGCGTGGGGGATGGTTCAGGCGGTAATGCCAGCGATGGGGAGCGATGGGGAGCAGCAGATGCAGCTTTGCCCGCTCACCCATTGCTCACCTCCTGCTGTGTGGCCCGGTTCCTACCAGGCCGCAGAACAGTAATGGTAACCATGATTATGGTAACCAAATATATATTTTCAGGAAAAAAAAAGGACTTCTTTCATGAAGGTGGAATTCACAGGCTTTTATACTGCAAAGCAGAGAAAATATCATGAACAAGGACTTTGATGTAGGAGAAAGAAAAAGTGGAAGGAAGGAAGGAAGGAAGGAAGGAAGGATGGAAGGAAGGAAGGAAGGAAGGAAGGAAATTCTATGTTTGAAACCGAGCAGGACCCTGTGGGGCTCCTGGGCGTGGAAGCCTTTCTGCCCCTCTGTTTCTTGACTCCAGGCCCCATGACCTTCCCTGAGTTCCAAAGGGCAGATTCTAACTGTTACTAATCTGAGGAGGGAAGGGATGCTGAGACAAGAGAGGGGCAGCCAGGAAACAATAGTGCAGCCTTGGGGCAGGATCCTGGTTCCACCTCCTGAGGCTACATTAAAGGAAGCAGAGAAGCTCATCAATAAGATTACCTGAGACCAGATTAGAGGAGTGGAGGCCCTGCACACACCTTAATCTTATCAGCAACCCCACCCTTGAACTATTGCTATAAAACTCCTCATCAAATCCTCCCAGGTTGGGACCCATAATTTTTCAGGGCAGGAACCTGCTGTGTTCCCCTTTGCCTGGCAAAGCAATAAAGCTATTCTTTTCTGCTTCACCCAAAACTGTCTCCAAGATTTGATTTGGCACCAGTGCACAGAGGTCGAGCTTTCAGCATCAGATTCTAGTCCTGGCTCTACTTGTAAAGAGCTTGGTGACTTTGAGACCATTATGTACCTTTCTGATTCTCATTTTCTTCATGTAAAAAATGAAGTGAGTGATACAGAGCTTGCAAAGTCCTTTTGGGGACTAAATAGGATGCTGCTGATAACTTACCTAGCCTAGTGCCTGGAATATAGTAGTTACTCAATAAATGGAAAGTTACCACAGCTGTAATAGATCCTCTGGAATGAGATTATAAGAAATACTATTTGCTATTCCATATATCATGAATGAAATTATAACTAAAGAATGATGACCTTAACTGATATACATACTTAGTGGAAAACATTTTTTTCAGCATAGTAGTATAACTGGTGAGGGGATCATGTCAGAGCCAGCTAAACATTTTTTGTGTTATTACAATATTAACACAATTTTATGAATTTGAAAGAGGGTCTTTGCTGAAGTTTCATTATTTGGCTCCCAAGCATCTGAACATCCTTATTATATTGAAGGTGTTCTCTATCTCCCAAAGCAGAAAACAAAGTAGGCAGTTGATTCTTGGAAACTAGTAGCATGTGAACAAAGGTCAGCCAGTTAGATCCTCTGGTTCAGTACTTGGAATCCTGATAAAGTGATACAAGGACAGAGGGACACTTAGAAATACTCATGGAAACAGAAGCAGGGAATACGTAGCTGGGGTTATACCTGCTAGACTAGACTTTCTCTCTGACCAGACCTGAGCTATGTTCTCTGCCTGGTCTCTTTTGAATTATGCTCTTTTCACGAGCTTGGTTCTCTTGCCCTAAAATTGGTTCTATGATCAATCCTATGTCTTTCTTATAAATCCCATTCTCTTTTTATATTAACCAGAGTCGATTTCTGCTCTTTGCAATCAAGAACTCCAAGGAATTAGTAAACTAGTGAGTATTTCCTCCCAGTATTACCAAACCTTTGGAGTATAAATTAGGTTATCATAGTATGGAGGGTTTAAATAAATGTACTCTCTACACTGTCTAAGAAGATGACTGTACTGTATGTAGCTCTCACATGTAGAACACTTAGCACATAACTGTCATTGTGGAGGTATCAAAACACAAAGCAATACCAAAAAAATGGCACTTGAAACTGAACGTAATCTGAGGAGAGGATTTTGGTAACTAAAGTATAATTCCCAAACTCTGGGGATAAATTAAGAACATGGATTTTATCTGTCCCGCCAGCAAACCTTCTGAGACTGTATGTGATGGTGTGTAATGTGGTAGAGAAGGAGGAGCCATGCTAGAATAGATGCAGAACGTGAAGAGGACCACGTTAAATATTTCCTAGAGGCAGAATGCAGGCAGGGGCAGACGGAGAGGGGAACAACAACAGCCCAAAGTCCTCTCACTGAGCAGTGAAGAGTGCACATCGCCTCAGCCTGTCTTGCCTTTTAAAATGTGGTAACTAGGGAAATCATTCTTACTTAATAAAAAGTGTGGGACTTGTAGATAAACAGCGATTCTGAACTTCCCTTGGAGGGGTAATTTATTGAATAGGCGGGGTGAGAGAAGCCAGTACGAGTACAAGCAATGTTTTTCTTAGATCAAAAGTGTATTAGAGGAACTTTTATAGAATTCTTTCAGGTTCCTTGGATTTTCTCAGAGTGTGATTGTTTGTGGAGGCCTCAAAATGCTGTTTAGCATTTCTGTGTTTATATTCTTCATTTGCCCAGAGAGATTGCTGGAGCAAGTCCAAAAATATATAGACTATACAAGGAATTTTTTTCCTAGCATAATTTTTGTAAACACTGACTACAGAAGCATCTATTTTATATCTTTTTGGACATGACCCTGGGCCTGTGCTTCTGTAAGGAGTCATTGAGCCTGGTATGATATTTTGCATGCCTATAACCTGTAGCCTATTTATCTGCCCTGAGTCATAAGTACTATTAAGAAACAATGTTAAATTAAAACAGGAAATCAGAAATATAAATAACTTCTCCTTGATGAATGATATGCATTAATACTTACTTAATCTTATCAGATATAACACTTCCAGAAAGATTTCCCAGGATAAATTCCCTTCGGCATAAACTCTTTTCAGTAAACCTTTCATCATTTATAAACTTTGATGAAATAGATTCCTTAAACAGCCGTTAGAATTTCCTTAAACATTATATTTTCATATTATTTAAAAATAATGAGAAATTCTATTTACTAATCTTTGTTTTCATAGTTTAATCTTGAGAAGGTGCTTTTTAACTTGAGCAGAATGAACTAATCCAGAATATTTTAAGATTATCATCAGAATCATTCTGGATCATGCACACAGTTTCATAGAACTTCAGAACTAGCAGCCATTTGGTTGTGAAAGGCTTCTCTCTTACATGAGCCAGATATGCCCAGGCCAGGTCACCATACTCTGGGTATAAAGCCAAGAGATGTGGGTCAATGGAATTTCTTTTTTTAGACTCTTCCACTCTTGCGTTCTACATTTTTTTCCTTCCACGGGTAGAAGGAGAAAAAACATTATGTGTTTATACAATAGGCATGAAGGAAGTATCTAAGAACTAATATCAATATATAGTGGGCATCTATTATGTTTCAGGGTTTTATGTAGAATGTCTCATTTTACTATCAGAAAAAGCAATGAGACATTATGCAAGTACAAAATACAAACCAAGAGAATACAATGCCTATTTCATATGCTCCCATAGCATCGTGTGTCTACCCCTATTTATCTGTCTACACCTTCAGTGGAGTTAAGTATCTTGAGGATACTGATTGTATTACTGATACTGATTGCCACAGAATGGGTGTCTTCAACAACAGAGATTTATTTTCTCACAATTCTGAAGGCTACAAGTCCAAGGTCAAGGTGTCACTAAATTATGGTTCTTCTGAGACCTCTCTCCTTGTTTTGCAGGTGGCTGCTTTCTCCCTGTGTCCTCTCATGTTGTTTCCTTAGTCTGTGTCTTCTACGTTCTAATCTCCTCTTCTTACAAGAACACCAGTCATAATGGATTAGGCCCACGCAAATGACCTCATTGTTACTTTAATTACCTCTTTAAAGATCCTATACACAAATACAGTCATATTCTGAAGTACTGGAGTTTAGGACTTCATCATATAAATTGGAAGGGGGGGTGGAGTTAGTTCATAGCACTCTTCATGTCTAATCATTTTTATATCTTCACCACAGCGTTAATGCTTGTTTATATCATACCACCTGTTTTTCCAAGTAATTTTGTAATTTCTTCCTCAATCTGCTAAGAACAACTATTTTCTATACCCCTTATGACATAGCCTCCACCTTCCCACGTCCACTCCCAGGAAATATGGCTGCTGCCAACAGTTCCTTCCCTCTCTGTACAGTGTCTACATCCTGCCTTGAATCTGGGCTGCTTTGACTGATCTGGCCAGCACATGACACTGTGCCAGTTCTGAGCCCAGCCTCTAAGAGGACTGGCTACTTCTGCTCCCTGGGTTTTGAGGCCTTGAGCCACTGTGTAAGAAGTCCAGGCTCCTGGGTTGCAATAAGACAGCCCACGGAGGAACACTGAGGGGCTAGAAATGTTAGTGAGGAAGACGTCTTGGATAGAGAGCTCCTACCTGAGAATATGTTGATGGGAACTCTAACTAGAAGTAGTATCAGCTAACTTCATGCTCCTTTGGCTTCAGTGAAACCCTGTTCCCATTTTACCACCTTGAGGATGGATAGTTTACCATAACCTTGGAGCAGAGTCCCCAACCCCTAGGCCTCAGACTGGTACCAGTCCACGGCCTGGTACCGGTCCACGGCCTGTTGGGAACTGGGCCACACAGCAGGAGGTGAGCAGCGGGCAAGCGGGTGAAGATTCATCTGCCGCTCCCCATTGCTTCCCATCGCTCTCGTTACCGCCTGAACACCCAGCCCTCCCGCTCCGCCCCACGGTCCGTGGGTCCGTGGAAAAACTGTCTTCCACAAAACTGGTCCCTGGTGCCAAAAAGGTTGGGGAGCACTACCTTAGAGAATTCCTTTGCATTATCCCAGGACATAGCGTAGGCAGTGAGAGCGGTATTCTCATTTGTCCTTACCCTTATCTAGCTCTGTCCAAAGGGAACTTCAAGCCGCTACTCCAAGCCACTAAACAATTTAATAAAATTAATGTATTTTTAGGCCAAACTCTTGCACTTTTAACATGAAACCAATTTCACATAATTTGAAATCTATTCACTGGAGCAACCATCCACAGAATGATTCTCAACTATTCTTGAATCTGAAATGCCTGTTAAGGTACAGTTGGTACTGTCAACATTCCTTGCACAATTTTAATGAGAAAAAAAATTAAAAGCACACTTCTTTGTGTGGCCAGTCATTAATCACTGCAATGATAGCTGGGAAGTAAATTAACTGATACTATAACCTTTTCCCCTTCAGAAGCTAAGTAATCATAAAGGTACCACAGGAAAATTGGTTACATCTGAACACATTTTGTGAGGAGTGATGATAATTAAAAATGGTAAAAATCAAAGTTTCTTTTTTTTTAATTAAAAAAAGAAACATTCTGAGAACTTCAAACTTGGAGGCAATGCTGTAATTCTCATCTTTCCCCCACTGTCACTTCCTCATGCTTCTCAGGCCATGTCTGTACCCTCTTTCTTGTCACCCCTCCTCCAGGGAACACCTTTGGATCCATTGAGGACATGGGGTCCTTACTGTATCCTGCTGTTTTCTCAAGGGTCCTGCTTATCTGTGTGGATGGTGCATCCTGCACTCCATCCTGAGATCCTTGATGGCTGCAGCAGCTTTTATTTCTTCTCCATTCCCATTCTACTACCATAGCCACACTCTGGACGTTGCTGTTTTCGAGAATTGATCCATCTCAAGAGAAAACTGTCATTAGTATTCTGTTCCTCAGTTATTTCTTTCCTTTTTCCCCAGTATTCTTTTCCCACTCCCAAGACATTTAACTTTTGTTTCTATCCAGGTCAGATATCATGGTGTCTCACGTTCTCAACTCTCTAAGCCCTTTGCCTTTCTCCCAACTTGTTTTGCTAAACTGCATATAACCTCAGATTAATATAAACTCCTGGTTTCCTAATTTCATACGTGGTCTGATGGGAGCTGGTGGAAAACTGGAGAATCATATAACAATATTGATTTGTTTGATTTCAAGTTTATAAACTAAAATATCAAATGGGTTCTTCTTTTTCTTTTTAACATCTTTATTGGAATATAATTGCTTTACACTGGTGTGTTAGATTCTGCTTTACAACAAAATGAATCAGTTATATATATACACATATGTTCCCATATCTCTTCCCTCTTGCATCTCCCTCCCTCCCAACCTCCCTATCCCACCCCTCCAGGTGGTCACAAAGCACCGAGCTGATCTCCCTGTGCTATGTGGCTGCTTCCCAATAGCTATCCACCTTACGTTTGGTAGTGTATATATGTCCATGCCTCTCTCTCGCTTTGTCAAAGCTTACCCTTCCCTCTCCCCATATTCTCAAGTCCACTCTCTAGTAGGTCTGTGTCTTTATTCCTGTTTTACCCCTAGGTTCTTCATGACATTTTCTTTTCTTAAATTCCATACATATGTGTTAGCATACAGTATTTGTCTCTCTCTTTCTGACTTACTTCACTCTGTATGACAGACTCTAGGTCCATCCACCTCATTACAAATAGCTCAATTTCGTTTCTTTTTATGGCTGAGTAATATTCCATATATGTGCCACATCTTCTTTATCCATTCATCCAATGATGACACTTAGGTTGTTTCCATCTCCAGGCTATTGTAAATAGAGCTTCAATGAACATTTTGGTACATGACACTTTTTGAATTATGGTTTTCTCAGGGTATATGCCCAGTAGTGGGATTGCTGGGTCATATGGTAGTTCTATTTGTAGTTTTTTAAGGAACCTCCATACTGTTCTCCACAGTGGCTGTATCAATTTACATTGGTCACTGATTTGTGACCAACAGTGCAAGAGGATTCCCTGTTCTCCACACCCTCTCCAGCATTTATTGTTTCTAGATTTTTTGATGATGGCCACTCTGACTGGTGTG
The DNA here is from genome assembly GCF_949987515.2 of Delphinus delphis. Taxonomy (NCBI): domain Eukaryota; kingdom Metazoa; phylum Chordata; class Mammalia; order Artiodactyla; family Delphinidae; genus Delphinus; species Delphinus delphis. Next base: position 71,442,604 of record NC_082687.1, read on the forward strand.
AGATGATATCTCATTGTAGTTTTGATTTGCATTTCTCTAATGATTAGTGATGTTGAGCATTCCTTCATGTGTTTGTTGGCAGTCTGTGTATCTTCTTTGGAGAAATGTCTATTTAGGTCTTCTGCCCATTTTTGGATTGGGTTGTTTGTTTTTTTGTTATTAAGCTGCATGAGCTGCTTATAAATTCTGGAGATTAATCCTTTGTCAGTTGCTTCATTTGCAAATATTTTCTCCCATTCTGAGGCTTGTCTTTTGGTCTTGTTTATGGTTTCTTTTGCTGTGCAAAAGCTTTGAAGTTTCATTAGGTCCCATTTGTTTATTTTTTTAATTTCCATTTCTCTAGGAGGTGGGTCAAAAAAGATCTTGCTGTGATTTATGTCATAGAGTGTCCTGCCTGTGTTTTCCTCTAAGAGTTTGATAGTTTCTGGCCTTACATTTAGGTCTTTAATCCATTTTGAGCTTATTTTTGTGTATGGTGCTAAGGAGTGATCTAATCTCATACTTTTACATGTACCTGTCCAATTTTCTCAGCACCACTTATTGAAGAGGCTGTCTTTTCTCCACTGTACATTCCTACCTCCTTTATCAAACATAAGGTGCCCATATGTGCGTGGGTTTATCTCTAGGCTTTCTATCCTGTTCCATTGATCTATAGTTCTGTTTTTGTGCCAGTACCATACCGTCCCGATTACTGTAGCTTTGTAGAATAGTCTGAAGTCAGGGAGCCTGATTCTTCCAGCTCCATTTTTCGTTCTCAAGATTGCTTTGGCTATTCGGAGTCTTTTGTGTTTCCATATAAATTGTGAAATTTTTTGTTCTAATTCTGTGAAAAATGCCAGTGGTAGTTTGATAGGGATTGCATTGAATCTGTAGATTACTTTGGGTAGTAGAGTCATTTTCACAATGTTGATTCTTCCAATCCAAGAACATGGTATATCTCTCCATCTGTTTGTATCATGTTTAATTTCTTTCATCAGTGTCTTATAATTTTCTGCATACAGGTCTTTTATCTCCGTAGGTAGGTTTATTCCTAGATATTTTATTCTTTTTGTTGCAATGGTAAATGGGAGTGTTTTCTTGATTTCACTTCCAGATTTTTCATCATTAGTGTATAGGAATGCCAGAGATTTCTGTGCATTAATTCTGTATCCTGCTACTTTACCAAATTCATTGATTAGCTCTAGTAGTTTTCTGGTAGCATCTTTAGGATTCTCTATGTATAGTATCATGTCATCTGCAAACAGTGACAGCTTTACTTCTTCTTTTCCAATTTGGATTCCTTTAATTTCCTTTTCTTCTCTGATTGCTGTGGCTAAAACTTCTAAAACTATGTTGAATAAGAGTGGTGAGAGTGGGCAACCTTGTCTTGTTCCTGATCTTAGTGGAAATGGTTACAGTTTTTCACCATTGAGGACAATGTTGGCTGTGGGTTTGTCATATATGGCCTTTATTATGTTGAGGAAAGTTCCCTCTATGCCTACTTTCTGCATGGTTTTTATCATAAATGGGTGTTGAATTTTGTCGAAAACTTTCTCTGTATCTATTGAGATGATCATATGGTTTTTCTCCTTGAATTTGTTAATATGGTGTATCACATTGATGGATTTGCATATATTGAAGAATCCTTGCATTCCTGGAATAAACCCCACTTGATCATGGTGTATGATCTGTTTAATGTGCTGTTGGATTCTGTTTGCTAGTATTTTGTTGAGAATTTTTGCATGTATGTTCATCAGTGATATTGGCCTGTAGTTTTCTTTCTTTGTGACATCCTTGTCTGGTTTTGGTATCAGGGTGATGGTGGCCTCTTAGAATGAGTTTGGGAGTGTTCCTCCCTGTGCTATATTTTGGAAGAGTTTGAGAAGGATAGGAGTTAGCTCTTCTCTAAATGTTTGATATAATTCGCCTGTGAAGCCATCTGGTCCTGGGCTTTTGTTTGTTGGAAGATTTTTAATCACAGTTTCAATTTCAGTGCCTGTGATTGGTCTGTTCATATTTTCGATTTCTTCCTGATTCAGTCTTGGCAGTTTGTGCCTTTCTAAGAATTTGTCCATTTCTTCCAGGTTGTCCATTTTATTGGCAGAGTTGCTTGTAGTAATCTCTCATGATCTTTTGTATTTCTGCAGTGTCAGTTGTTACTTCTCCTTTTCATTTCTAATTCTATTGATTTGAGTCTTCTCCCTTTTTTTCCTGATGAGTCTGGCTAATGGTTTATCAATTTTGTTTATCTTCTCAAAGAACCAGGTTTTAGTTTTATTGATCTTTGCTATCGTTTCCTTCATTTCTTTTTCATTTATTTCTGATCTGATTTTTGGTTTCTTTCCTTCTGCTAGCTTTGGGGTTTTTTTGTTCTTCTTTCTCTAATTGCTTTAGGTGCAAGGTTAGGTTGTTTATTTGAGATGTTGCCTGTTTCTTAAGGTAGGATTGTATTGCTCTAAACTTCCCTCCTAGAACTGCTTTTGCTGCATCCCATAGATTTTGGGTCATCGTGTCTCCATTGTCATTTGTTTCTAGGTATTTTTTGATTTCCTCTTTGATTTCTTCACTGATCACTTCGTTATTAAGTAGTGTTTAGCCTCCATGTTTTGTATTGTTTACAAATCTTTTCCTGTAATTGATATCTAATCTCATAGCGCTGTGGTCGGAAAAGATACTTGATACAATTTCAATTTTCTTAAATTTACCAAGGCTTGATTTGTGACCCAAGATATGATCTATCCTTGAGAATCTTCCATGAGCACTAGAGAAAAATGTGTATTCTGTTGTGTTTGGATGGAATGTCCTATAAATATCAATTAAGTCCATCTTGTTTAATGTATTATTAAAGCTTGTGTTTCCTTATTTATTTTCATTTTGGATGATCTGTCCATTGGTGAAAGTGGGGTGTTAAAGTCCCCTACTATGAATGTGTTACTGTCGATTTCCCCTTTTATGGCTGTTAGTATTTGCCTTATGTATTGAGGTGCTCCTATGTTGGGTGCATAAATATTTACAATTGTTATATGTTCTTCTTGGATCGATCCCTTGATCATTATGTAGTGTCCTTCTTTGTCTCTTCTAGTAGTCTTTATTTTAAAGTCTATTTTGTCTGATATGAGAATTGTTACTCCAGCTTTCTTTTGGTTTCCATTTGCATGAAATATCTTTTTCCATTCCCTTACTTTCAGTCTGTATGTGTCTCTAGGTCTGAAGTGGGTCTCTTTTAGACAGCAAATATATGGGTCTTGTTTTTGTATCCATTCAGCCAATCTGTGTCTTTTGGTTGGTGCACTTAATCCATTCACGTTTAAGGTAATTATCGATATGTATGTTCCTATTACCATTTTCTTAATTGTTTTGGGTTTGTTATTGTAGGTCTTTTCCTTCTCTTGTGTTTCTTGCCTAGAGAAGTTCCTTTAGCAGTTACTGTAGAGCTGGTTTGGTGGTGCTGAACTCTCTCAGCTTTTGCTTGTCTGTAAAGGTTTTAATTTCTCCATCAAATCTGAATGAGATCCTTGCTGGGTAATCTTGGTTGCAGGTTTTTCTCCTTCATCACTTTAAATATGTCCTGCCAGTTCCCTCTGGCTTGCAGAGTTGCTGCTGAAAGATCAGCTGTTAACCTTATGGGGATTCCCTTGTGTGTTATTTGTTGTTTTTCCCTTGCTGCTTTTAATATGTTTTCTTTCTATTTAATTTTTGACAGATTGATTTATATGTGTCTTGGCGTATTTCTCCTTGGATTTATCCTGTATGGGACTCTCTGTGCTTCCTGGACTTGATTAACTATTTCCTTTCCCATATTAGGGAAGTTTTCAACTATAATCTCTTCAAATATTTTCTCAGTCCCTTTCTTTTTCTCTTCTTCTGGAACCCCTATAATTCGAATGTTGGTGCGTTTAATATTGTCCAGAGGTCTCTGAGACAGTCCTCAGTTCTTTTCATTCTTTTTTCTTTACTCTGCTCTGCAGTAGTTATTTCCACTATTTTATCTTCCAGGTCACTTATCCGTTCTTCTGCCTCAGTTATTCTGCTATTGATCCCATCTAGGGTATTTTTCATTTCATTTATTGTGTTGTTCATCATTGTTTGTTTCATCTTTAGTTCTTCTAGGTCCTTGTTACATGTTTCTTGCATTTTCTCTATTCTATTTCCAAGATTTGGGATCATCTTTACTATCATTATTCTGAATTCTTTTTCAGGTAGACTGCCTATTTCCTCTGCATTTGTTAGGTCTGGTGGGTTTTTATCTTGCTCCTTCATCTGCTGTGTGTTTTTCTGTCTTCTCATTTTGCTTATCTTACTGTGTATGGGGTCTCCTTTGTGCAGGCTGCAGGTTCATAGTTCCCGTTGTTTTTGGTGTCTGTCCCCAGTGGCTAAGGTTGGTTCAGTGGGTTGTGTAGGCTTCCTGGTGGAGGGGATTAGTGCCTGTGTTCTGGTGGATGAGGCTGGATCTTGTCTTTCTGGTGGGCAGGTCCACGTCTGGTGGTGAGTTTGGGGGTGACTGTGGACTTATTATGATTTTGGGTAGCCTCTCTGCTAATGGGTGGGGTTGTGTTCCTGTCCTGCTAGTTGTTTGGCATAGGATGTCCAGCACTGTAGCTTGCTGGTCATTGAGTGAAGCTGGGTGCTGGTGTTGAGATGGGGATCTCTGGGCGATTTTCACCGTTTGATATTATGTGGAGCTGGGAGGTCTCTTGTGGACCAGTGTCCTGAAGTTGGCTCTCCCACCTCAGAGGCACAGCACTGACTCCTGGCTGCAGCACCAAGAGCCTTTCATCCACACGGCAAAAAGAGGAAAAGGGGAAAAAATCATAAATTTTGCTCTCAAAGTCCAGCTCCTTAATTTGGGATGATTCGTTGTCTATTTGTGTATTCCACAGATGCAGGGTACATCAAGTTGATTGTGGTGCTTTAATCCGCTGCTTCTGAGGCTGCTGGGAGAGATTTCCCTTTCTCTTCTTTGTTCTCACAGCTTCCAAGGGCTCAGCTTTGGATTTGGGCCCGCCTCTGAGTGTAGGTCGCTGGAGGGCGTCTGTTCTTTGCTCAGACAGGACGGGGTTAAAGGAGCCGCTGATTCGCGGGCTCTGGCTCACTGAGGCCGGCGGGGAGGGAGGGGCACGTAGTGCGGGGCGGGCCTGCGGCGGCAGAGGCCGGCATGACGTTGCAGCAGTCTGAGGCGCGCCGTGCATTCTCCCGGGTAAGTTGTCCCTGGATTCTGGGACCCTGGCAGTGGCGGGCTGCAAGGCTCCCCGGAAAAGGGGTGTGGAGAGTGACCTGTGCTCGCACACAGGCTTCTTGGTGGCGGCAGCAGCAGCCTTAGCGTCTCGTGCCCGTCTCTGGGGTCCGCGCTTTTAGCTGCGGCTTGCGCCCATCTCTGGAGCTCCTTTAAGCAGCGCTCTTAATCCCCTCTCCTCGCGCACCAGGAAACAAAGAGGGAAGAAAATGTCTCTTGCCTCTTCGGCAGCTCCAGACTTTTCCCTGGACTCCCTCCCGGCTAGCCGTGGCGCACTAACCCCTGCAGGCCGTGTTCGCCCGCCAACCCCAGTCCTGTTCCTGAGCTCCGACCGAAACCGAAACCCGAGCCTCAGCTCGCAGCCCCGCCCGTCCCGGCCTCTCGGGCTGGTGAGTGCCGGTCGGCACCGATCCTCTGTGCGGGAATCTCTCTGCTTTGCCCTCCACACCCCTGTTGCTGCTCTCTCCTCCGTGGCTCCGAAGCTTCCCCCTCAACCACCCGCAGTCTCCGCCCGCGAAGGGGCTCCTAGTGTGTGGTAACCTTTCCTCCTTCATAGCTCCCTCCCACTGGTGCAGGTCCCGTCCCTATCCTTTTGTCTCTGTTTATTCTTTTTTCTTTTTCCCTACCCAGGTACGTGGGGGGTTTCTTGCCTTTTGGGAGGTCTGAGGTCTTCTGCCAGCGTTCAGTAGGTGTTCTGTAGGAGTTTTCCACGTGTAGATGTATTTCTGGTGTATCTGTGGGGAGGAAGGCGATCTCCGTGTCTTACTCTTCCGGCATCTTCCCGGAAGTTCCTCAAATGGGTTCTTAAAGCACCTCAATTTTATAAAAGTAAAACATGTTCATTATAGAACTCATGAAAGCAAACAAAAACTAACAGTGTGAGGGGAAAAGACACTTATAATATCACGGAAAAAACTGTCATTAAGATTTTGGTGCTTTTCCTTCTAATCTCATTTCTATATAAATAACAGACAAAATTTTGGAAAATGCCCCTTACTATTACGAAATTAGTCACGTCATGGTATTTGTTTTCAATGCCTAATTTTTAGTAGCTTCATAACATTCCCACTTTTAGACACATTACAGTTTATTTTTAACTTTCCTTTATTGCTGGATATTTAGGTTGTTACTGACCAGCAACTCAAACTTTTTTCCTCGAGAGTGAATTTATAAAGATAGAACCTGGGAGCTAAAGAAAATAAGCTTTGAGGTTCTGCATGTACTTTGACAAATAATCTTTGAGAAAATTGAGAATAGATTCCAATAATAGTGGAAGTAAGTATAACTTACTTGGTACCTTGAATAGCTTATATAAAAGTATCACTGATAGCATTTACAAGCTTTTGTAAGTTTAAATGGCCAAAAATTTTGTGTGTCTATTTCATTTCTTTGATTACTAATAAGATTAAATGTTTCACTTTATAAGTTTCTGTTATCTATTATTTTATGAATTTCCTATTCACATTTTAGAAGTGATCACTTGGACTTTTCCTGGTCATCTCACTCTCCCATTCCTCCCAGTCACTCTGAATTCTCAATGTCCTCTAGCGGTCACCCATTCTAACTTTTATTTCTATACTTGTCTAACTGACAACAAATGAGTCTATCTTGCAATAATATTCCTCCATCCCAACATTTTGTCTTCCGCCCTGTGTTTGTTTTTTTATTGACAACTCAGAATCATTCTTTCCTTTTGTGTGCTACTTTGTATCACATGGCATAGAAACCTGGGAATTATATTTACCAAAATTCCAAGTAAGATTCCAATAAGTCTTTCATGCAAGGGGTAGCAGGTGGAAGAGAAGCAGAAACCATTATTCCTCCTAAGTGGTGGGCAAACAAGGGCTTAGGCAGAAGGCAAATATGAGGTTTTTCACCTTCTGGATATTCTCTCACCCATCTTCCAATTTGATGCTACAGGCAAATGATTACCATTTGTATTTTCCTACAATTTCCAGATATACTGAACTCTTGAATGCTAATGGCTTCCCTCAGAGGAGTTCAGCTCCAGGTCAGAATCCTAGCTGATCTTGCAGGCTGATCCCCAGGCAACTACAAGGTTTTGCCCAGCGGGCCTCCTAAGGGGAAGCACTCTACACAACAGACTTGTTGCACAGCCAGGGCCTTGAAGCTCTCTGTAGGGAGTGACAGGCAAAGGACCCAGGTCCAGCCACACTCATATACATATCACAGGTCACCTTATCAGGGGCTTTGGGGTCTTCACACTGCAAGGCACTTCCTGTTCCTTATTAGGAACTTTGCTTAAGGCACTTCTCTACTTGACTTTGCCCTCTTCCCTGAGTCCCTCCTGCCAGCTCATGGACCCATAAAGAAGGATGAGCTTTTTGTTCTGGACTCCTCAGTGGTGATGTGATCCCTGCTGTCCATGCCTGACCCCTGCTGGTGCCATTCCATGGGGAAAAAAATGGAAACATTGGGGAGCCAATGTCTTGTTTTGTCCCTTGCTTACACTGTCACAGCAAGTGAATAAAGTCTTGACAGTTATTTTCAGTTTGGTTCTTGTCGTAATTGATCACCTGATTGCTTGACTCTACCCCGACCCCCCAAGTCTTTGTTTCTCTGGGATCTAATACCCTGTGTTAAATCCCTTCCCACATTAAATTCTGAGAGTTTTTTCTTTTGTTCCTTCCAAAACTTCACTGATACTCATCATACTTAGTATTTCTTCTTCTTTGTTTTGTTTTGTTTTTTTTAGTATTTCTTTTTTCCCTTCCATTTCCCAGGGAGAAATGTTATATTTCCTGCTCAAGGTTAATTGTTCATTTACTCAGGCATTAATTCACCTATTTATTTAAACATATTTGTTAAACATCTATACCATGTTATTATCACTGGTACTGTGTTCCTGAGAATACAAGATGAAGACTTGGTCTATGCCCTTAAGGAGTTCGTTGCCTTAACATTGAGACACAAGCGGATGGATAATTAATTAAGAAGTAATCACAGGCTGCTATAGGGAAACAGAGGAAGGAAGATCACTCAATCTAGTCACTAGTGAAGTACTTACAGAGAGGGTGATATCTTGGCCCAGAAAAATAGTACAATAAAAATTTGTTGAATAATGCTGAATAGAAATGGTGTCTTGTCAGATGGAACGAGGCTGAGGAAAATAGGAAAGGGAAAAGCAGGAAAGCTAACATAGCCAAGGGAGAGGGGAGATCGTCAGCCAAGAGAAAGGAATGAGAAGTACTGTCGTGTAGAGACCTGCAGGCAGCTGGGTGTTGTTGGACCATAAAGTGTGAAGCAGGGATGGGGAGAGATGACCCTGGACGTGAGGTGGTGGCCAGCAAAGGTAGTGACTTCTGTACTGTAAGAGGGAGTCTGGGCTTACTTTTGAAGGTCATCAGGAGTTATTGAAGAATTTTGTGCAAATAAATTTTTAACCAAAAATAAAATGAGTTTCCTGAGCAATTTTAAGGCACCCATCACAATTAAGATCTTTCTGTAACATGCTGCTGAAACACTCACGAATTCTTGGAGGCTTCTTGGCAACTTCCTGCGAAGAAGCAGGGGCATATGGAGGCATATGAGACAAGACATGCGCAGGGAAGATAGCCAAGGACCTTGCCTTCAGACTCATTGGTAACCAAATAAATTACATTTAACAAATTAAAATAGCCATACTGTCCTACATCTACCCCTAAAATTAGCAAAGATAAAAATGAATGTTAACAGTTGTGTGGGTGTGCAGTGGTAGTAGTGTAAATTACTACAAATTTCTCTAAAAATCAGTTTAACAACATTTGTCAAGAGCCTTAAAATGCTCATATGTTTTGACCCAGTCATTCCACTCTTGTGGATCATAAATGCAGATAATGTTTATCATTACCGACTGGAAGATAAAATGGCAACAGCTTATATTGCTGTGAAGAATACTTGAGATAGTGCTTAAAGAATGCATGTAACACTGCCAGGATATAGAGGAGTTCAGTAAATGTTAGGAATCATTCTTCTTTTGCATTTTGATTTAAAATGTTCTCAGGCAATAAATAAATGAGTGAGAAAACCACACAGTATGTATTACCTGCCCTGTATGTACCAGGCCTTATGCTAATATGCTGAACATATAATCCTGAATATTGTGGGCTTGTCTCTTACCCTTATGATATAGTCTATACTATCGTGGTGAAGACAGACTCAGTAAATGAACAGTATAAAATCTACATGTATATGTGTACATATGTATATACACACAGAGACACACACAAACACACTGAAGTAAATGAACATGGAACTGTGAGAGAAAAACAGAAGAGATTAAATTTAGAGAGGCAGGGGCAGGTCAGCACTCTCTGGCCAGGTAAGTTTTAACTGGAGATCTTGTTAGGGACAGAACTGTGCCACCCCCCATTCATATGTTGAAGCCCTGACCTCTAATGTGACTGTATTTGGAGAGAGGGCCTTTAAAGTGGTGACTGAAGTTAAAAGAGGTCATAAAGGGGCCCTATCTGCATAGGATTGGTGTCCTTATAAAAAGAGAAAGAAACACCAAAGTTTTCTCTCTGTGCACAGAGAAAAGACCATGCAAGGACATAGCAAGAAGACACCATTTCAAGCTGAGGAGAATTTTTTTTTTTACCAGAAAACAACCCTACTGGTAACTTGATCTTGGACTTCTAGCCTCCAGAACTGTGAGTAGATAAACGTCTGTTGTTTAAGTCTTCTAGGCTGTGGTATTTTGTTACAGTAAACTAATAAAAACCTGAAGGTCACGAGGAGGTGGCTATGTGCAGAGTAGGGAGATGAGCATTTCCAGGGAGAGAAAAACATTAGGCCCTAAGCCCAAGAAGCTGAAAAGAGCTTGACGAGCTTGGACAACTGAAGGAAGAACAGTGTACCTGGGATCCTATGGGCCCATTGTGAATATTTCTGAAATATCTTTGGGAAATGAGGCCAAGGTAACATGACAAGTAGTTATGGAAATAACAAATGGATTTTGGGTCTGGTGGACCTGAGTTCCAGTTCTAAGGTATACAGTGTGATTGAGATAGGGAGGGAGAGACCATAGTTTTCCATTCAGGCAGTGCCTGAGTCACTGATAACCACGAGAATCAACTTTTGCCTGTTATGATGTCAAAATTAAAACACAGGGATGTGAAGGATATTAAGAGGGATTAAATACCACACCAGCTAATATCAGGCATGTTTAAGAACCTAAGTCTCAGCTTACCCTTTCCCCTCCCTGTGTCCTCAACGAAGTGAGAGAGTGGCAGGGACATATATACACTACCAAATGTAAAATAGATAGCTAGTGGGAAGCAGCTGCATAGCACAGGGAGATCAGCATTGGGAAAATGGACAATTGAATCATTTTTTCAAGCAATTATCCAGTTGTAGAGAGAGAATCAGGACACACTACTGATGATGGGAGGGGTGGAATTTTGCCTGAATAGAGCAAATAAGTCCTCTGTAAGTTTTCCTGGAAAAAGCATAAGGTAGGAGAAGAAATAAGGACTTGGAAGGCAGACCTTCAGGTGGGAAGGATAAATGTGGAAGGTATGATCTGACATTTCACTGAAGATGTTAGTACATGCAGGTGTACCTGGGGTAGAATTACACTGGTCCCTGCCACATGGAGTCAGCCTTTAGCCAAGCCTGGAAGTGCTGTGTGAATACTGGGCTTGCGGGCTTGAGAATATCTACATTTGGTATTAAAGCTTCCTTGAAGTCTCACGAAATGTTAAGCTGAGCTCTGCTCTGGGAATATAAGTGTAGACTCTTCACACCCCTCCCAAGCTAGGTAGTGACCATAATAGAGGCTTGAAGAAGATCACGTGCTCTCAGAACTACTGGAGGCCATCAGTAAAAGATTTGATGCTGGGGCTCTGTAGATTCATGAACTGCAGGGACCACCTCTAGTAGAGACTCACTAGAGACAATGGTGAAGAAATCCTTGGAGGGTCATGCTCAAGCTTGCCATCCAACTTGGTGGGGTTTTAGGACCTTCATGATTTATACCATCATGGCAACATGATTTTAATGATAGTTTTGTCCAGAGCTAATGACCATATTTAAATAAGTGACATATCTCCCCTGCTTCAGTGTTAGATTCTTTTGTACAGCAATCGTAACTTATTCTTCTTCTTACCTCTTACTGCAATTGTTTTATTACATTGTATCTGGTATGTATTGACAGATTCTCTCCTTGACTAAATTTTAGACAGGATCCTGTGAGTCATCTTCTCAACTAGTCCCAACATTTGGGTTTCCTTGTTTTTCTTTGCATTGCCAAGTTTTAGCAAAAATCATGCTGTCAGTTTAGCCAGAACCTTTACCCTCCATATCTGATCACCTTCAATAGCTGATCAAATTCCTCATCCCCCACTATCTCCCAGGTGATATCTGATCAGCCTGGTCTGCCTTCAGCAAGATTCCTGTTAAGTTGGTTTAGCCAGAATCCTTCCTTATCCCTGATGTTTCCTCTCAGTAATTTTCCATCCATTGACCACCACCCCAATCCTTGGCTATCAATCCCTACTTGTTCTTGTTGTATTTGGAAATGAGGTCTCCTTTCTTCTATTGCAGTAGTTCCTGAGTAAAATATGTTTTTACTGTTTTAACTGCTGTCCAGTTCTGGGTTTTCTTTAATAGGACTCAATAAACCTATTTTGAGTGGAATTGAATCCACATTACATTTCACAATAATATCAATTCTGCGATTGTTGTGATTTTAAAGAAAGTTTGTTTCAACAACTTTGACAAAAATTCTTAAAATTTATAGGAAATATTTTAAAAATTCATCTACTAACCTCCACTTTGCATTAATTACTATCTGTAAACACTATTTTAAATACCATTATATCCTAAGCCATCTTCCCTTCTCTGAAAACAATCAATTCCTGGACTTCCCTGCTATGTGAACAATAATATTTTCTGACTTTTAAGCTATATTGATACTTTCTGACTACCACATTCAGTCTAGGTGTTTCTCTTTCATGCAGAATGTCTACCTATATCCCTGAGTTAGCAAACTGAATGTTGATGGAAACTTCTGAAGCCTGAATGAGAGTTAAAGTGTCTGCATGCATTAGCACACCTTTTAGAGAGTGCATTTCCTGTGTCCTGATGACCCTGTTTACAAGGTATCCCTATTTTTGAATTATGAATAGTACTTATATGAGAAACTGCTTCCCTAATTTTTGAGTTGCATTTCAGTGGGGCTATTACAAATGTGGGATTTGGCTTGGTTATATGTGGTGTTTTGTTGAGATGATACAGAGTGCCATCTCCCCCAGAATTTGCAGTTTGGTGTCCATGGTGCTCCCCTGCCAAAGGATTCTCATATCGTCTATACACTGTTGATACCAGATAGTGCTGGTAAGAAGTATACTTTCAATAGTTCATGTATGCATCAAAGTTTCAGTTCTAGATGAAGCAGAGATGGTAATGAGGCCTAATCTCAATGTATATTTGGACCTTGTACCTACAAACATTAAAACAGCTTGTTTCTGTTCAGTGTTTTTTATTCTATCTGTCTTAAGATGGACTGAGAGACTCTTAACATAGAATTTTAGGAAATAGATCAATTGATATTAAACTCTTCAATATGTCCCCAAACTGTTATTTTCAGCACAGATTCTGTTCAGATTCCAGAATGGAGAGAATATTCAGTTTGATCTTTTTCTATAATCTAGTTTTATTTTTATGTGATTTTATTCTCCTTGCTAGAAGTTTGTGTTTGTGTGAATTAATAGTGGAACTTGACCAAATCATGTTTATTATCAGAAAAAAGATTATCTGGATCAACATTACCCTATAAACCTCATCAGTAAATCTTAACAACCAAGTGATTTTAAGGCAGATAAAACTACACCAAGCATTTAACTTGGAATACTTGGGAAAAATACTTTATAAACTTCCTTAAATAATTCTTAAAAGGAGCTTTCATGAGGAGAGGGTCCTAGCTTGTGTACAGTTAACTTTCAGTTTCTTTGTTTTTGTCAGTTGAACACTTCCTTCAAATAACACTTTCAAGTGGCTTCTGATTTAATTCCTGGATATGAGTTCAACTGTTTAGAACAGCAAGTAAAAGTCTGTGTGCCTACCTATCATCTATCTATCTATCTATCTATCTATCTATCTATCTATCTATCTATCATCTATCTATCAGTCGGTCTGCTATGTTTCATCCTTTTACCAGGTCATATACTGAAGAACAGAGTGAAGTCCCTGAAGGGTTATAAAGCATCATGATATGAAAGCCACATAATGTGATATGAACGACCAATAGCAATTTGTATATATAAAATATAAATGTATGTTAAAAAAAATATATATATTTTAAACTTGTTTAAGAAAACATGGGCATGCTGGAAATTTTTTGGAACATTGTTTATGAAGTAGAGTGTCACCAATGTAATAGATGGATGTAATAGAACCAAGTTACTTTTAATTATGTCATTAAAAAACATTTTTAAAATGAGAGTATTAATTTGAAATAACGGTAGTTTATTTAAGAGAAAAGGTAACTATACAAATATTTTATCTCAGTTTCATAATTTGTGTGTATCTGAGTCTAGTGAAGACAGGACAAGAGAGAATATGGAGAGATCACAATAAATCCAGGCACACAGTCTGTTGACTATACAGTACTATGTATGTGCTGGGGGCTTAAAAGGAAAAACACACAGCTCCTCCCCACAAAAGACTTACAATCTATGTAATGGATGATTGCCTATAAATATAGAATGTAATTATTTAGCTGGTTGTATGAAATATAACAGTGTATCATGACCTTGCTGCTACCCGTTACTATGGAAAAATCAGGAACACTCTTCTGACTTTCAAGGCCAAATGTGTATTAGTATATTCACCGAGATAGCTGCATTAGATAGAATTCAGCAGATGTTCTAGTTATAATCTTTTAGTCGCAGGAAACATAGACTCACTCAAGTTGTCTTAATAATGAGGGATTTATAGTAAGGAAATATTTAGGGCAATTAGAGAGACAGAGATGGAATAGGGTTCCAAGAATGGAAACCATAGTACAGCTGGCCATCATACATATGGAACCTGATCCAAGGAAGCACTAATCATGTCAGCAGCGGAGGTTCATGAATTGTCAGGAGCTTGACAGCAGTGCTGTGTTCTTTGTATTGACTTGTGTAGTCTTTCCGCTACTCTGCCTTCTAACTCTACTTCCTCAAAGCTTCAGCTTGCTCTGACCCTTTGTGCCCCCAAACCTAAACTCCTCTTGGCCCCTTCTAATCCTCCTGGCTTCTTCTGCTGCTTCTTCTTCACAGCTATATTCTTCAGTTAATTGCTTAATTCTTTTTTTTGGTATTTAACACATAAAATTCTTGAGATATAGAATCTTATAGGGCTTTTCTATTAGGATGTGCATTGTTTTAATTGATTTTTAAACATTTTAGTATATCAGAGTTAACTGTGATTTTTTATTTTAAGATAGTTTTAACAAATTATTATTTGCTTTTAAATTTTGATCAGTGTTTTCTGATACAGTTTAGTCTTAAATTTTTATTTGTCAGATCTGTCTATCTCCTCTTCCTAGATTTTGCTTTTGCTAACAGGCTCAGAACGTTCTCTTCCTCTATAGCATTACGAAATTATTCCTCGTTATCCGTGTTTTTCTGAATTGTAGTCTACAGAGCACCTGTGCAGAATCACCTGGGTTTGCTTATTTAAAATGTAGAAACCAGATGCCCCACTCCAGACTTATTTTATTAGATTTTTTTTCAGGGTGAGGCCCAAATAATCTGTATTTTTTTTTTTAATTAGGAAAGAGAGTTGATCCTTGTGCATATTACAATTTGACATAGTTGATATATTTTTCTAGTACTTCATTAAGACTACAAATTGCTTTTAAATAATTATAAAAAGAGATTATTATCTGAAAAAGTCCTATAAAACAGAAGTATATAGAATAAATGTGAACGTTATATTCTAATTTCTTCTTTGCGGATAAAGAATATTATTAATAAGTTTGCTTTGAGTTATTCAGAACATGCTTTCTATCACAGTGAAGTTTTGATTGTCTTACAAATTAGAACTATATGACCTTGTAGACCAAGAATTAATTTGTAAACTTATGTAATAATTTCTTTTTTTAAATTTAATTAACATCTTTATTGGAGTATAATTGCTTTATAATGTTGTGTTAGTTTCTGCTGTATAACAAAGTGAATCGGCTATATATATACACATATCCGCATATCTCCTCCCTCTTGTGTCTCCCTCCCACCCCTCTAGGTGGTCACAAAGCACCAAGCTGATCTCCCTGTGCTATGCGGCTGCTTCCCACTAGCTATCTATTTTACATTTGGTAGTGTATATATGTCAATGTTACTCTCTCACTTCATCCCAGCTTACCCTTCCCCCTCCCCATGTCCTCAAGCCCATTTTCTACGTCTGCATCTTTTTTTTTTTTTTCTTTTCGGTACGCGGGCCTCTCACTGTTGTGGCCTCTCCCGTTGCGGAGCACAGGCTCTGGACGCGCAGGCTCAGCGGCCATGGCTCATGGGCCTAGCCGCTCAGCGGCATGTGGGATCTTCCCAGACCAGGGCACGAACCCGTGTCCCCTGCATCGGCAGGCGGCCTCTCAACCACTGCGCCACCAGGGAAGCCCTACGTCTGCATCTTTATTCCATAATTTCTTATTTTAACAGAGAAATCTAACAAAACATTGAAATATAGTTTCTTTTGTACAATTTAGGATTCCTCCAGCAATAATGTAGATTATGTACCATGCTATGTTCAAAAGCTAATAAGGATATTTATATATACTTATATCATATAAAAATTTTAATGTAGTTTACTTTATATTATTTAAAGATTCTAAAGGAAATATTACAAATTATTCATTATAACATGAGCGTAACATAGTAGTAAAGCTTCGTATTTTATTTTCTGTTATGCCAAATTCTTTGCAAATTGTTATAGAGTATAAATTACTTTAAAAAATTCTAGTCTTGTGCAGTTTGGTCTTGATGATAAAATTTTCAAAGACATTGAATACCCTTAGAAGTGGCAGTTTTACATCAAGTGAAAAAATATATGTTAATCTTGGGTGACAGTTTGTCTTTTGTCATGGCTTCCCAGGTATTGTTGAACTTGATTTTGAAGATGAGCAGGCTGGGCTGTCTTATTCAACTGTTTGACCATGAAGGAATTTATAGTCGCTAGGTACAGAGCAATGAATTTTTTCTTTAAAGTTGAATGTAGGCTTTCATTGAACCCATGTAGTAAATTTTAATTGTACTATTTTAATTGGATTTTGTGATATTGATTTTCTGGTGATGTTCACTGAAATACTTCCTTCTGAAAATCTGTCACCTTGGGACTAACATTGGTATATGTTAGAATACATGAACGTTTTAGTCCATGGCCTTTCTGACTATTCACCAAGACTATGGAATTTATACAAAAAAGAATCCACTGCTCTTGCTCTTTATCAAATGTTTATCTACTTACAAGTCTAGTTGTGTGACCTAGGTTTTATTTTGCGGACTCTTCTCTTCTGGATCTCTACTTGTTCCCTCGGCAGTCATATCATCCAGCCTCAGAACTTTGGATTCAGCTTCATGCCAATGACTCCCAAATTTCCCAGGCAATTAAGGGCTGAGTAATAATGCTATATCCCCCTAGGTAGAGTGAAGGACTCCATTGAGAACCCTCCGTGGGAGTATTATTGAAGAGGCAGAAAATTTCCATGGGAGTTTCTAAATGAAAAGCTTCCAGGATTCTTTTGCCATCTTGTAGGAAGAACTGATTGGGAATAAAATCAACACAGGAAAATCCACTGCTAAGAGGTGGATAGAGATGAATTTTTGATTAATTCATATGAGCACAAAAGCCCAAGCAAGCTTACTCCTGGCCTTTTCAGTAACCTTTTTATTCATACCAGCTAAAATTTACCTTTATTTGCTTAAGCCATTTTCAGTTGTGTCTCAATTCTCTGCAAATAAATCAAAGACACAGATAATACTTAAATAGTAATATTAAATAGTAAAAACCCACATAATTTTTAATTTCAAATATTATTTCAGGTTGTAAAGCGTATGCAAAGAAAAATGTGAAAATGTAATTCTGAGAGATAGAATTACACGTATTTTTATTTAGAGACTTTTTAAATTTTCTACAATAAGCTTCTATTATTTTTATAGTCAGAAAAGCTTTAAATCAAATTGTGTGAAACCTAGCTTTTCCATTATTATGAATGTTGTTATTTCCTCAATATTATTACTGACAAATATTCTCTGTGCTTGAATATAGTTTTACTTGCAAATTCAATCTAACAGATTTATTTTTATTTGATGCAAGAGTTTGAGTTCATTTTAAAAGAAGAACACATAACTGGCTAAGAGCTTTACCCCAATAAAAATAAAGCTTCATAAAGATCTTTGTTTCCTATTTTAATCATGTGTTTTTTTAACATAAAATTCTCACCTCAAAATTCTAACTTTTTTCTTCCTTTAGTTGCCTATAGATTATCTTTCTACTGTTTGTTTTGAGATATTCTAGTGCCTATACTTTTCCATTTCTCTTTGCCTTGTAGAATGTGACATGAACATACTTTCTTTTAACTGTTGCTTAAAGTGCATTGAGAGCAATATCTTGTGAATATCCACATGAATAGTTGTGATGGAAGTGGAAAGTAATTGCTATTTTAAGTGCTGCTACTACTGTCTCTGTAAAAAAAAAAAAATGAGATTTTTTAAGGTTTTGTGTTTTGAAAAAGTTTGCAGAAGACTCAAGCATGATGTGAGTTGGCTCCTATTTTAGCTGATATCTACAATTTATCCCAAATTCTCATATTAAAATAAACTCCAATATTGAATAAATTTTATATCTAAATAGAGACTTATGATTCATTGTAAATGAGTTGTGTACACTATGTAGGTACTGCAAATTGCAATGTGCATAAATGTACCTGGAACATTAATAAACATAAGGCATTTTTGGATGCTAAAATGCCACGTAACTATAGAGTTTTTCTTCTTTCTAATGTTGGGAGAAGAGTTTTATTTAGCTTAGAAGTTATTGTCTTCTCCTAAATATCAGAGTGGCCTCCAGAAGTAAAAAGAAAAACTATCTCTGGGAATTCTCAGGCAGCTGCTGAAAAATATTTGACAGAAGTGGATTTGGAAAAGAATCACATCTATGGAAAATTTGCCAACTTACAAATCTGTGTTAGGGTTATAGGAATAGAGTTGAGAAAGTTTCTACATTAAAGTCAGCTTGGATCAATTATAGCAGAGACTGAGAAGTCTTTGAGATTTGTATAGAAGCTCTTATAAAAAGGAAGTAATTAGCCTGACATGAACCAGTTTGGGAGCAGAACAGGGTTAGTGGGTGGTTTAAAAAAAAAAAAAAGAAGGTAAAAATAGTAGAAGCATATCTGGACCAGATCTGGGACAGAGAGATTCCCTTGGGGGCACCTAACTAAGAGTTTTATGTCTTAGAGTGGAAGGGCTGGTCATTCATACAATAATCAGACACTAATCTTATCCATTTTTAAAAGATTTGCTATTATTGTTATGCTTAAGGCTACATAGTTCATTCCATAATATTTATTCAATTCTTCTCAACTTTTTTTTTTTTGGCCCAAATTAATAGAGCTTCAGAGATTGTTAAACTGACTAGGAAAAAATTAAATTCCATTCAGTTTAGTAGAGCAAATATTTCTCAAAGGCTTAATAAACATCAGGCACAGGACTTAGTGAGAAAGGTAAATAAGATGCTGCTTCACACCTGAAGACACCCAGACAGCATAAGGCAGTTAACTAAGTAGCACGAAATGAGATAATATCGATATAAAGTTACTTTATCTAGTCCTCAGTGTTGCAGGGACCAAGGGCTGAGGGACAGGTGAGGCTTGCTCAGGAGGTGATGCCACAGCTGAACATTGAAGAAGAGTAAGAGTGTATTCTGCAAATGGGAGAGGTAGACATGATTGGGACTGGAGCAGGGTGAAGGATGGAGGAATATTCTGGAATCAGAGAATGGGATTAGTAAAGGCATGCCAAGATCCTGCTGCTCTCAATGAAGGGACCAGATAAACTACATGGTTTCTGTGACTGCTTCTTAATTTTTAAAGATGAGGAGTAGTTATTTATCTTGATTCGAGTCATTAATTGCTAATATTAGGTGTTTGCTTTTTTAAAACATGATATTTCTTATACATTAGAAGCCTGGATTCAGTGTAATATTAATGGTTTGTAATGATTTGTTCATATAATCACCTGAAGTTTGAGATTCCAGTTTAATGAGTTTTTCTTATTGTTGTAAAACATGTGATATTGTTATTTTCTAATTTTTTTTTTTTTAAAAAGTTGTGCTTCCTATATCTTAGCCCATTTTATTGTAATGTCTAGAGATCTTTGTCAATCAAAGTGTATATGTTTTTAAGTCTTATTGCCTATTTTTTTTAAAGTAAAACTGTTGGTTAGACTTTGGAAATAGACATATTTGCAAAAGAGAAATATAAGCAGCTTAAAAAATAAACCAATTGCTCAATAATTATAAATGTTTACCTCCTCTTAATATAATTAAGTGCCTTCAAAAGTGTGGAAATATATTCTTGATATCATATGTATTTGCAAAAGCAAGTTGAACTCACTCTTTACAACAGGCATGGTAGAGAGAAAAAAAAGGGAATCTGAATAAAATTCTATAACCTGGGTATTTTTGTCATGCTAGTGAGCCAGAAATAATATAACATACCTCTGAGTTTGCCCAACAAATTTCTCAATCCCAGTTTGTCTTTCGCTGGACTCTGTTTTTTTCCTTTTCTTTGCTCTCTTTTTGTAGCCAGCACACAAGGGATAGAACCTTAGCTGTTTTCGAGTTTTGCAGCTTTCTGTGGGTTTCTGTACAGATAAAATAATTTTCCCTGAGTAACACTGTGGAAGAAGAAATCCTCTATGGTATTTAAAAAATAGAATCTAACAGAATTTTGGCTACTACTTTTATTTCCAATCATTTTTAAGGACCCAAGTTCTATTTATTGAAATACTGTAATTTAATTATTTTGGTACTATATAGATCTCCTTTGATTAGCACTGGTCTGTGATTCTTGTAATTCTTTGGAAGTACATTAAACTTAAGTATAAATACATAAAAAAATCTTTGGTAAAATGTCCCATGGTCATTAGGACTTTCTTCAGTGATGAAGATTTATGCAAATAATTTTTCCGTATAAAAGTGCCTGGATCTACTTCTCTTTGTTTTCCTATCTGCAAGTATGCGGACAAAAATTAGTTCATATATTTTTATAGTTTCCCACCCATGGTTAGATTTGCTCTCTTCCTAAGCCACTTAATGTAACTCCATTACTTCATTTATCTTTGCAGCTATAGCCAAAAGCTCTGAGTGTTTTATTTCCTTACTTTAAATGGATTGGGAGGTTTTCAGTGACAGTAAGGTTAGCTTTATTGACTGTATTGTCTAAATTATAATTCTCCCATTGCCTCTTCTGTGGACTAGCCATGGTTGTATACAAAGGGAGAAAGTAATTGTATTTACTTCAAAAATAATGAATGTTTTAAATATTTTATTATAGCAGTGTTCCTTCTGAGTTTTATGTAGTTGTTTTCCTCTTCTAGAATTATTTAACTTTGTGTTTTGCAAAAACTAAAGACCTTGACACATAATTTTTTTAACCAGGGTATTATAACTAAATTACTAAACTTTTATTACATATTTTCTTACTCTGTGAGATAAAATTCAGATTAGAACTCAATGAAAAGGACAATTTTATGTTGCTAGGGTCTAGAGATTATTTCTGATAGCAACTTTTTAATGGTCTTTATTTTCAAATAAAAGGAGCTGAATAAAGTTTGGGTTTATAAGTGTTTAAGGAAGAAGAGGTTAGAGGTAAGGAAACTTGGAGAAGGATGAGGAACAATGCAAGGACAATGCAAAAGGATGCTGTACTGGGAGACTGAGATGGTTCCTGAGTCAGAACAAGGATGGTGGTCCCATAGGCATGAACGGTGGTCATAAAAATGCTGGAGCCTGTAGAGCCACAGAAGAACTGATGAGAGATAATGTTTCCCTAAAAGTTGCTTCAGCCAAGTACCCAGAAACAGCATTGCCCAGAGAGTCAGTTCCAGCACCGAGGCTTGGAGCAACCTGCCTGGATCGATCAGGCTATTGATCACAATTGTCCCCCAGTTTTATCGCGATATAATTGAGAGACAGCACTGTATATGCTTAAGCACTGTATTGACGTAAAGCACTATATTATGTACAGTGTAATGATTTGACTTAGTTATCATGAAACGATTACCACAATAAGTTAGTTAACATTCATCATCTCAGATAGGTGCAAAAGAAGAAAGAAAAAATTTGTTTTCCTTATGATGAGAAGTATTAGGATTTATTCCCAATAACTTCCATATATATCATATAGCAGTGTTAATTATAGTTATCATGTTGTACATTCCATCCACAGTACTTATTTATCTTATAACTGGTAACCACAAATCTGATCTCTTTTTCTGAGTTTGTTTTTTGGATTCCACATATAAGTGAGATCATACAGTGTTTGTCTTTCTGACTTATTTCACTTAGCATAATGCCCTCAATGTCCATCCATGATTGTCACAAATGGCAAGATTTCCTTGTTTGTTTGTTTGTTTGTTTTTTGCGGTACACGGGCCTCTCACTGTTGTGGCCTCTCCCGTTGCGGAGCACAGGCTCTAGACGCACAGGCTCACCGGCCATGGCTCACGGGCCCAGCCGCTCCGGGGCATGTGGGATCCTCCCGGACCGGGGCATGAACCTGCGTCCCCTGCATCGGCAGGCGGACTCTCAACCACTGCGCCACCAGGGAAGCCCTAGATTTCCTTGTTTTTATGGCTGAATAATATTTCTATTTTTAATATTTTTGAGGAATTTTGATCATATTATTGAAGTATATTGTCCTGGCTAGGCCTTAGTACCTCACCCAAACTTCTTCAATCATTGCATAAATAGCATCAGCATCCTACTGTTAAGTTCTTTAAAACTGAATTTTGGGATGCCTCCTCTGTACATCCCAGGCATTTTAGTTGTCTGTCTTGTTTGTCACTGTATCATCACTGCCGAGCTTAGGGCATTGAAAAGAGCAGCTGTTTAATAAATACTTGTTGAATGAATGAATGAATGAGGGACCTTTTGAAAACCTTGATTGGTGGGAGAAGGCAGAAAATTTCCTACGTATATGCTGAGACATAATGGAAAGCATTAGAAACTTCCAAGTTGTGTGGAGAGGTAAAAGGTCATCCCCTTTATAATTTGTGCACTTCCTTTTCCCAACACACATACACATCACATTCCTTCTCATCCCTTTCTTGCCAGTACAGGTTAGCACAGTGTCCTTCTGCATCTTTGTGCCTGGACCTTTCTAGAATGACCCTAGAGCCTGCAGTCCTCTTTCCTGCAAAAAAAAAAAAAAAAAAAAAAGATGAATTTCAACAGCAAATCTGAAGGATCTGAGAAAAATACTTGAGCAAAAAGTATATTCCAGAATCGTTAAAAGATACTTTTTTTTTTTTTTTTTTTTGCAGTACGTGGGCCTCTCACTGTTTTGGCCTCTCCCGTTGCGGAGCACAGCCTCCAGACGCGCAGGCTCAGTGGCCATGACTCACGGGCCTAGCCGCTCTGCGGCATGTGGGATCTTCCCGGACCGGGGCATGAACCGTGTCCCCTGCATCGGCAGGCAGACTCCCAACCACTGCGCCACCAGGGAAGCCCAAAAGATACATTTTTTAATTTACAAAAATATGGAGTGTTTTCCAGTTATCTATTGTTGTGTAAAAAATCACCCCAAAACATAATGCCTTAAAATAAAATGTTATCTCTCACAGTTCTGTGGGGTTGACTGGGCCCCAGTGGGGCAGTTCTAAGTTAGGTCTCTCACAGGTAAGACTGGAGTCATTAAAGGCTTGACTAAGCTAGATATTCTAGATGGCTCATTCACAAAGCCAGCAGGTGACACTGTCTGGGATCTCAAGTCCAGAGCTCCTACACATAGACTCATCTTGTAGTTTGGTCTTCTCACAGCATAAAAGCTGAGTTCCAAGAGGGAAAGTCTCAAGAAGGAGCATTCTGAGGTGCAGGAAGAAACTTAACCTCAGAAATTCTTGAATATCACTCCCACAGAATTTTATTAGTCAGACAATAGAATCTGGCCTGATTCAAGAAGAAGGGAATTAGATTCAACTATTTGACGTAGGTGTGACATGCAAATACAAGGAGGAACAGAACTGATATTGGCTGTATCCAGAGACAACCTACCACATCAATAAACCTATAGGAGTGTTACACAATGAGGGTTCTTTGGACCTCTTGTGGTTCCATGGTCAGGTTAGCATATGCAGAAGAAAAATAAATGTAATTAATTTGTTTTCAAACATATAATAAATTTAAACTCTAAGACTGATTATAATTTTCATAGTAACCTTATTATGTTCTTAATAAAAATTAATGTTCTCAAGTTTTGTGCATATACTTAAGGACTATGTTGGTCACTGTCTCAACTTACATTAAATTGAGAGTGTAATTCCTAGAGTAATTATTTTCATAGCATTTGCATATTAATGTTTACATTTATTAAGTTTGCACGCTTCATTGGTTTCTGTTGTATTACAACAGATCAGTGGGTCAGAAGTGGTTCCTTGATGGTAAAACAAGTGATGAAAATAACAAAATTACAATTGAGAATAATGAAATAATTTTAAGTCCAGTAACCCACAGTATTATTGTTGTTGTTTTTAAATTTGTCCAATCTCTTTATAGTCACAGGGAGTATACGTGAGCAAGAGAGTGGGAAAACTCAAAGGAATTGTTCAGAGGGTACAGTGTAAGAAATTGAGATTTTGGAGGCGTTTGGTCTCTGGTGATGCAAAGGTCTGCTGAAGTAAAGAGAAAGGTCATTGTATCTGAGCAGAATGTTGATATCACTGAAAATGGTGCCAGAAATTTGGAGTGAAGAGGAATATTTTTAGTCAGGAGCTAAAATTCAATTTTTTGGAGTAATTCCTCCAGAACAATACTAAATAACATTGATGATAAGGCAAAAGACTGTTTTAGTCCTACCTTTAATAGACATGATATCACCCTTAAATATAGTGCTAGGTGTTGGTTTGAAATATACCTTTTTATAATCTTTTATAAAATTATCTATAATTTCAAAAAAATAGGCTTTTTTGGCATCTAGTTAAAAGTTCACATCTTTGTTTTGCTCTCTTGATCTTTTCATATTCATTAATATTTGAAATATATTCTCTCAATATCACTTTCTATCTTTCTAACTTACTTCCACTAGTTGTTTGACTCTAACAATCTTTTGATCCCCACCAGGACCTATAAAGCATTGATGAAGTCATGTTTTCCATGCTCCTCATCCCTCTTGTGTGATCAATATCTTCTTTAAATTCCATAGGCAATCATTATAATCACACCCTTGCTTACATGTTCAGCTTCCTTGGTCTCTCTCCATCCATCATACCTGTCTGGTAAAACCCCAACCCAGCTTAAAGTAGATCCCCACATATACATGCAATGATAATAATATCAATAAAACAAGGTTGAAAGAAAATGCTGGTCTTGGAAAACTATGCAGTAAGAGGCCACGTTTGTGAATCTCAAGAACAAGTAAAACCAATTACTTTATTACTTAAAAATTCATTCATTAAAAAAAAAACCAGAGGACTTCCCTGGTGGCACAGTTGTTAAGAATCCGCCTGCCAATGCAGGGGACACAGGTTAGAGCCCTGGTCCAGGAAGATCCCACATACTGTGGAGCAACTAGGCCTGTGTGCTATGACCCTGCGAGCCACAACTACTGAGCCCACGTGCTACAACTACTGAAGCCTGTGTGCCTAGAGCCTGTGCTCCACAGCAAGAGAAGCCACGGCAATGAGAAACCTGTGCACTGCAACGAAGAGTAACCCCGGCTTGCTGCAACTAGAGAAAGTCCGCGTGCACAACAACGAAGACCCAACACAGCCAAAAAATAAAACAAATAAATAAATAAATAAATTTATTTTTAAAAAAAGACAGAATGAAAGAATTATGATCACAAAACTCAGGATTGTGGTTATTTGGTTGGGGGTGAGTAGGTAGAAGGATATGCTGAGGAAAGAACACATTATTGGTGATGTTCTAGTTCTTGATTTACATAATGGGTTCTTAAGCTTTCATCGTTATGCATTATAGCTTACATATATCTTACATATTTGCATATACAAAGAGAAAATAAATAATGCAGATGTAGATTTGAGAGAGCTTTGTATGTCCTTGTTAAGAGTTTGGGGATTTATTCTACAGATAATATATAGATGATTTAAGTGTTCTGAGAATGAGTGTGAAATGTTAATATATGTGTTTTCAAAATACAGTATTACTCTGTTAGCAGGTTGGAAAATGAGTTTGAAAGGGTAAGAATGGATGCAGAAAGACTGCAATTTGTTAGAATATCGAAGGGGAAAACTAGAGGGTGACATTGAGGATAGATAGAAGTGGTTGTTATAATTGCACCTTTTCCCATTTGAACCATATTTCTGTTACTCGAATGAAGGACAGTTCAGGGTGTTCTATTAATTTAATACATTGATGTAATTATTTATGAATGTTTTATTTAAAACTTTTGCATCTTTATTTACAGAATTAAATGGTTTATAGTTAATTTTGTTTGTATTATTTTTGTGAAATTGTATTATCTTTGTTACATCGCCTTTATTGATTTTTTTGGAAAAGGAAACATATCTATGATTAGGAACCATTTACATACTAAGTAAATATGTCTTTTGAAAGGTTTGAAAGACTTCCTTCAGTACTATTTTCAAAGGTAACCATTTTTCTTCTTAAGTAGGGTTGTCTGATAAAACACAAAATGCCCAGTTAAATTTGAATTTTGAATAAACTGTGAATAATGCTTTAGTGTAATATGGCCTAAATGTTGAATGGGGAATTTTTAATTAAAAATTATTTGTTTTTTGAGATTCAAATTAACTATGCATCTTGTATTTTTATTTGCAACTTCTGTCAGACCTATTCTTAGATCAATTTTTTTATACATTTAGTCAATAGTCTACTTTATCATTGCGTGGTATCATTAACATGAAATTTATCATTATGGTGTTATTATGCAGAATTCTCATATAAGCAATTCAAGTTTCTTTTAATCTGTACTTATTACACATGGCCCTTTCATATTTTATATGAAAATGTGAAAATTTTTATACGAAAACTAGAAAATTTTTAATTTTCTAGTTAGTATACCTAGGGTTTTATCCCTATCCCTCTCCCCAAAAACCACATAACAAATAATTTTCCTTGATTTTTGGTTTTCTAATTTATTAATTCACTGTTATCATTTGAATTCTACCCTTGCACTTCCTTGGGTTTATTCTCCTTTTTTCCTTAATGAGAAATAAATCAGCTCCATATTACATACAGGTTTTTTTGAGCACCAGAAGCACTTTTTTCTAAAAATATTGTTGATTAACTCTTTTCCAAAAGGAAAACGATGATACATGGTAGCCATCTTCAAAATTTCACAAGCTTAGTTAGTAACATATGGAAAACACAAGAGTTGTCTCTTTATATTGAATGGAGGGAAATTACACACACATACACACGTGGAGTTTTTCTCTTGCTATATCATGTAAAGATACAGTTAAGTCTAGTCTTACAGAGAAATTTCTTTGATTGATTAAACAATTATTCTAAGCTTTTTGTTTTATATGTTTCCTCATCAAGTTAAAAAAAAAAGCCTTTTATACCATAGGAACACAGAAAAAAGTATCTATGGGCCCAGGGTAAGAATTTTTGCTTTAACTGATTTCCAGTAATCAAAGCTGGGTAAAAATATTTCATAACCTAACGAAAGAGAGAATTATTTAATTCTACGATTTTATGCTAACTCATAAATGTTTAAGTAATTTATCTTTATTTTTTCTTAATTATTAATGAAACTTTCTAAAGTTATAAATTTTTCTGTAAATAGCATTAACTACAGCCTATGTGTTTTGATGTTTAATATTTTTTAATGATTATTTTCTAAATAATTTGAAAGCAAGATTTTTAATTTTTCTTGGCCCCAATATTATTTAAATATGTTTTCTTAACATTTTTAAGTGGTTGCACATTGGCTGTTTATATCTTTTTTACTTGTAGATTAATTTCACAGTCATCAGAGAATGTTGTTTGCATTCTTTGGGGAATTACTTGATATTTTCTTTGTGGCCAAATAAAGAGTCAGTGTCTGAAATTTTCTATAAGCAATTTTAAAAAGTATTTATTTATGTGATACAAGTTTTCCTCTCTATAGAGCTGTTTGAAAGATCTGTTATTCAGATTTCTATTATTTCTAGGATTATTTTTGCTTGTTGTATCAAAGACTGAAAGACATGTCTTAAAATACCCTACTAGTACTATGTTTTCCTGTTTCCCTTTGTATTTCTAGCAGTTTTTATTCATATATTACAATTGCAAGGTGATTAACCACCTCAATTACTAGATTCTCCTTATTTTGGTATAAATATAGATATATTTCCACCAAAAAACCATGAACACTTCCAGGAGAACACAGTAATCTACTTTTTCACCTCTAGTGACATGGTGCCTGGAAAACAACAGAGAGAAGTTTCAGTAGGGGGTGAATTGTAATATTCTAAGATCCAAGCTTACAGAGGCTGAAAAACAGTGCCCTCTGGAGTTGACACTCTGAGGAGGACATAAGGCACAAAGGATGTTTGCTAAATGATTATTTCTCATCTTACACGTAGTACCAGTCATCAGGGCACAAACACTGTGCATCTATACCAACTCTCTGGAACTCTCCTTTTAAATGATACTCACAAAAGTTCTTATTTCATGAAAATAATTATGTAGACTTTCATCAAAGTTTACTATGAGTAAATTTTTAGTGAAACCTTACAGTTCTTAAATAGCAAGACACTTTGCCCTCTAGGATGGAGGGATGTTCTTTTTAGGAGCTGTAACATCAGGATGTATAATTTATCCAGTCTGTTTTTATCTATAGTATAAACCATTCTTTTGGAAATTAAAACAGTTGATATATCGCCATCATTGTAATCATTATTCAATATTTACTGACCATGTGCCAAGATCTTTAAAAAATTGTATATGCTGAGCATATTAAACAGAAAAAACAGCAGAGCTCAGCTAAATGTTAACTGCTATTCCCCTTTCCTTGGAATCTTACCAAGACTTTAGGAAAAGTCATAATTTGTCTTTTTTTTTTTTTCTTTTAACATCTTTATTGGAGTATAATTGCTTTACAATGGTGTGTTAGTTTCTGCTTTATAACAAAGTAAATCAGTTATACCTATACATATATCCCCATATCTCTTCCCTCTTGTGTCTCCCTCCCTCGCACCCTCCCTATCCCACCCCTCTAGGTGGTCACAAAGCACTGAGCTGATCTCCCTGTGCTATGCGGCTGCTTCCCACTAGCTATCTATTTTACGTTTGGTAGTGTATATATGTCATGCCACTCTCTCACTTTGTCCCAGCTTACCCTTCCCCCTCCCCATATCCTCAAGTCCATTCTCTAGTAGGTCTGCGTCTTCATTCCCATCTTGCCCCTAGGTTCTTCATAACCATTTTTTTTGTTTGTTTTTTAGATCCCATATATATGTGTTAGCATACGGTATTTGTTTTTCTCTTTCTGACTTACTTCACTCTGTATAACAGACTCTAGGTCCATCCACCTCACTACAAATAACTCAATTTCGTTTCTTTTTATGGCTGAGTAATATTCCATTGTATATATGTGCCACATCTTCTTTATCCATTCATCTGTTGATGGACACTTAGGTTGCTTCCATGTCCTGGCTATTGTAAATAGAGCTGCAATGAACATTTTGGTACATGACACTTTTTGAATTATGGTTTTCTCAAGGTATATGCCCAGTAGTGGGATTGCTGGGCCATATGGTATTTCTTTTTTTAGTTTTTTAAGGAACCTCCATACTGTTCTCCATAGTGGCTGTATGAATTTACATTCCACCAACAGTGCAAGAGGGTTCCCTTTTCTCCACACCCTGTCCAGCATTTACTGTTTGTGGATTTTTTTTTGTTTGTTTGTGGATTTTTTGATGATGGCCATTCTGACCCGTGTAAGATGATATCTCATTGTAGTTTTGATTTGCATTTCTCTAATGATTAATGATGTTGAACATTCTTTCCTGTGCTTGTTGGAAATCTGTATCTCTTCTTTGGAGAAATGTCTAATTTAAGTCTTCTGCCCATTTTTGGATTGGGTTGTTTGTTTTTTTGATATTGAGCTGCATGAGCTTCTTGTAATTTTGGAGTTTAATCCTTTGTCAGTTGCTGCATTTGCAAATATTTTCTCCCATTCCGAGGGTTGCCTTTTCATCTTATTTAAGGTTTCCTTTGCTGTGCAAAAGCTTTTAAGTTTCATTAGGTCCCATTTGTTTATTTTTGTTTTTATTTCCATTTCTCTAGGAGGTGGGTCAAAAAGGATCTTGCTGTGATTTATTCATAGAGTGTTCTGCCTATGTTTTCTGCTAGGAGTTTGATAGTTTCTGGCCTTACATTTAGGTCTTTAATCCATTTTGAGTTTATCTTTGTGTATGGTGTTAGGGAGTGTTCTAATTTCATTCTTTTACATGTAGCTGTCCAGTTTTCCCAGCACCACTTATTGAAGATGCTGTCTTTTCTCCACTGTATATTCTTGCCTCCTTTATCAAAGATAAGGTGACCATATGTGTGTGGGTTTATCTCTGGGCTTTCTATACTGTTCCATTGATCTATAGTTCTGTTTTTATGCGAGTACCATACTGTCTTGATTACTGTAGCTTTGCAGTATAGTCTGAAGTCAGGGAGCCTGATTCCTCCAGCTCCATTTTTCGTTCTCAAGATTGCTTTGGCTATTCGGGGTCTTTTGTGTTTCCATACAAATTGTGAAATTTTTTGTTCTAGTTCTGTGAAAAATGCCAGTGGTAGTTTGATAGAGATTGCATTGAATCTGTAGTCATTGTTTTAGGTAGTATAGTCATTTTCACAATGTTGATTCTTCCAATCCAAGAACGTGGTATATCTCTCCATCTGTTTGTATCATGTTTAATTTCTTTCATCAGTGTCTTATAATTTTCTTCATACAGGTCTTTTGTCTCCTTAGGTAGGTTTATTCCTAGGTAGTTTATTCTTTTTGTTGCACTGGTAAATGGGAGTGTTTTCTTAATTTCACTTTCAGGTTTTTCATCATTAGTGTATAGGATGCAAAAGATTTCTGTGCATTAATTTTGTGTCCTGCTACTTTACCAAATTCATTGCTTGCCTCTAGTAGTTTTCTGGTAGCATCTTTAGGATTCTCTGTGTATAGTATCATGTCATCTTCAAACAGTGACAGCTTTACTTCATTTTTTCCAATTTGGATTCCTTTTATTTCTTTTTCTTCTCTGATTGCTGTGGCTAAAACTTCCAAAACTATATTGAATAATAGTGGTGAGAGTGGGCAACCTTGTCTTTTTCCTGATCTTAGTGGAAATGGTTTCAGTTTTTCACCATTGAGGATGATTTTGGCTGTGGGTTTGTCATATATGGCCTTTATTATGGTGAGGTGAGTTCCCTCTATGCCTACTTTTGGAGAGTTTTTATCATAAATGAGTGTTGAACTTTGTCGAAAGCTTTCTCTTCATCTATTCAGATGATCATATGGTTTTTCTCCTTCAGTTTGTTAATATGGTGTATCACATTGATGGATTTGTGTATATTGAAGAATCCTTGCATTCCTGGGATAAACCCCACTTGATCATGGTGTATGATCCTTTTAATGTGCTGTTGGATTCTGTTTGCTAGTATTTTGTTGAGGATTTTTGCATCTATGTTCATCAGTGATATTGGCCTGTAGATTTCTTTCTTTGTGACATCTTTGGCTCGTTTTGGTATCAGGGTGATGGTGGCCTCGTAGAATGAGTTTGGGAGTGTTCCTCCCTGTGCTATATTTTGGAAGAGTTTGAGAAGGATAGGTGTTAGCTCTTCTCTAAATGTTTGATGGAATTCTCCCGTGAAGCCGTCTGGTCCTGGGATTTTGTTTGTTGGAAGATTTTTAATCACAGTTTCCATTTCAGTGCTTGTGATTGGTCTGTTCATATTTTCTATTTCTTCCTGGTTCAGTCTCAGAAGTTGTGCATTTCTAAGAATTTGTCCATTTCTTCCAGGTTGTCCATTTCATTGGCATATAGTTGCTTGTAATAATCTTTCATGATCCTTTGTATTTCTGCAGCGTCAGTTGCTACTTCTTTTTCATTTCTAATTCTACTGATTTGAGTCTTCTACCTTTTTTTCTTGATGAGTCTGGCTAATGGTTTATCAATTTTGTTTATCTTCTCAAAGAACCAGGTTTTAGTTTTGTTGATCTTTGCTATCATTTCCTTCATTTCTTTTTCATTTATTTCTGATGTGATCTTTATGATTTCTTTCCTTCTGCTAACTTTGGTGTTTTTCATGATTCGTCTTTAGCAATATATCTGTGCCGTTTAACTAAAACCTACTTAAATTACTGGTCTATGTAGTAGGAACAGTAAGTTAGGTTCTCCTTGGTAATTAATGAGGAGACTTTTGAACTGGATGAATTTAATATACAAAATCTATTCTGGAAATGAAAACTAGCAACAACTTTTTCACACATCTCTTCCAAGGTAGAGGCCAGATTGACATGTCAGTTAAGAGTTCTTTCTGCTGTGTGGGACAGTATATAGTGGCTTAACAAAAAAGTTTATTTTTTGCACGCAACAAGCAGCCTGGAGGTGGGAAATTTGTATTGGGGAAGTGTCTTCATAATGCTGTTACTCTCCTGGATTGTTTTATCTTCCTGGTGGTGCACCCTTCTCCATGGAAGAATATTTTTCTTCATGTTGTCATCTAATCACAAAATGGCTGAGGTGTCCTCAGCACAATATCTGCTTTGCAAGCAAAAAGAAAAAGGAAAGGAAACAGGAAGGGCTGGCACTTATATCAGAAAGAGCAAAGCTTACCTGGAAAGCTTCAGCTTCTATCTTATGGCCACAACTGTGTAGCTTGAACACTCCTTAGTTTGAGGGAGTCTAAGGAGTTGAATGTTTTCAACTGGGCATATTGCCATCATGAATAAAAGCAGGTTTTCTCAGGAGGAAGGAGAAAGGGATGTTTGATACTCACTAGTAGTTTTCTGTTGGGACCTTTCTGCTCATGCAGGAGAGATCACTGCCTAGCATTATGTCAATATTTCCATCCATGCCCCAAGAGTTAAAGACAGGCAAAGCAGTTGTGAGCTCACAGGGTATCTTTGAGAATTTGAAAAAGGTGGCTGTGCTGATGAAATGCAGCCCTATGTTGGAGCACATGCCTTGGTGAATGGAGTGTGACTTACATTTCAGCCTCCACTTACCTGTTTGTAAAGATACCTGTGTACAGTGAACAACTTGCACAG
The DNA here is from genome assembly GCF_949987515.2 of Delphinus delphis. Classification (NCBI taxonomy): domain Eukaryota; kingdom Metazoa; phylum Chordata; class Mammalia; order Artiodactyla; family Delphinidae; genus Delphinus; species Delphinus delphis. Next base: position 71,475,246 of record NC_082687.1, read on the forward strand.
CTGCATAAAGGGCCATGAGGGACAGGACAGAGGTAAAATAGAAGGAGGGGATTAGTGATTGATCTTAGCTTCTTTTTTGTGTGTGTGCTGTACACGGGCCTCTCACTGTTGTGGCCTCTCCCGTTGTGGAGCACAGGCTCCGGACGCACAGGCTCAGCGGCCATGGCTCACGGGCCCAGCCGCTCCGCGGCATGTGGGATCTTCCCGGACCGGGGCACGAACCCGTGTCCCCTGCATCAGCAGGCGGACTCTCAACCACTGCACCACCAGGGAAGCCCTGATCTTAGCTTCTTTGACAGAGATACACTAAGTTCTATCTGCTCTGCCCTTCTTTCTTTTGGAATCAAAGGTAACCATGCTCAACAATTACTACAGGTTTGCAGAAACTGTGAAGCAGATGTATGAAATATTTTGCAGTGTTAATGAAATTTTCCTGGTAGCTTGTATACTTTTGATAGCTGATAACAAAAAGGGAAGGAAAATCTACTTCCTGGGGATATTTAAGCAAAACCTTAAGTCATCACAAAGAGCTGTGGGTGAGTAGGTTATTAAACACATTTGAAGAGTTATAATAATTATTACAGAAGCATGTGAAAAGTATATCTCCACGAAATAATATTCTCTTGTGCAACTAGAAGGATGTAGCCAACACTGTTGAAAGGAAGAATACTGAGGCTATTATCATCCGTCCTTCACTGTCCTTCTGCTGGATTTAGGATCCTTTTTCCCCTCAGTGTAGAATAGTTTAACAATCCCAAAAGGAAGCACACATGATATCTCTCAGCTATTGTTGTATTTACTCCATCTCTCCTGTTTCATGATAAAGATGCTGTTGCCATCATTCTGAATGTGATGGTGTTTGCAGAACATAAGATATGATCCCTCTTTAAATAGAATGCTTGCCAATCATCCTTAACTGTTTCCTCTTAAGGTACTTTGTCTTTTAGGCAGGGTTATCGAGAGAAGGCTCAGCTCTTTCTTCGAAATTGTCAGATCTTATAAAACCTCATTACTCCTTGCTCTGTCCTCAATTCAGCTCTGGATATTTTGCCCCCCCTCTTTTCTTTCTTTAAAGAAGTTGAACAATTAGAATATATTCTGTGTAAAGAAATAGTCTAGTCTTCTAGCTGCCTACTTTATTTTATTTAAATCACCTATTTATTAAAGCATCAGAGGAGAGACTTTAAGAAATCACCTGGCTCAGCCCTTATCCCACTTCTCTCATTTGCCAAACAATTGAAATCTGATAGCCACTTTCCTTGTTAATTTTTAAAAATTAATTAATTAATTTTATTTTTGGCTGTGTTAGGCCTTTGTTGCTGTGCATGGGCTTTCTCTAGTTGCAGTGAGCGGGGACTACACTTCATTGCGGTGCGCAGGCTTCTCATCGCGGTGGCTTCTCTTGTTGCGGAGCACAGGCTCTAAGCGTGTGGGCTTCAGTAGTTGTAGCACACGGGCTCAGTAATTGTGGCTCGGGGGCTCTAGAGCACAGACTCAGTAGTTGTGGTGCACGGGCTTAATTGCTCTGCAGCATGTGGGATCTTCCCGGACCAGGGCTCCAACCCGTGTCCCCTGCATTGGCAGGCAGATTCTTAACCACTGAGCCACCAGGGAAGTCCCTTGTTAAAGTTTTTACACAGTCCATAAGATTTCTTGCTATCATTTTGTATTAATCATCCCTGTGTACAAAATTTTCCATATGTCCATTCATTCATTCATTTCTAGTTTTATTGTATTGTATTCAGAAAGTGCTGTTCGTAGCAATTCTACTTTATGGAACTTACGAATGCTTTCTTTGTGATCTAATATGAGATTGATCTTAGTGAATGTTCCGTATACACTTGAGATGAGGATATGCTCTTAATTATTTGAATGTAAATTTCAATATACATTCACATGAAATATGAAATCTACTAGTAGATTTCATATAAAATCTACTTTATTGATTATGTTGTTATTGTCCATATCTTTCATTAATTTTGGCCCACTTGGTCTGTTTTGACTGAAAGTAGTGTGTAAATTCTCCTAGTGTAAGTTTTTCTCCCAATGTCTCTTTGAATCTCTTGTGTTTCTGCTTTACAAAGTGGTTGCTATATTGTGTGATAGACAGATATTTATAACGTTATGTATTCATAGTGAATTGTGGTTTTCAGCATTAAAAAGTTTCCTTGTCAGGTTTAATGCTTTTTGGCTTGGATTCTGATTTGGTTTACTTGATATAGATATTGAAACTCCAGTTTTTTTATTGTTTTCATTCAACTGGTATAACTAATTTTTGCTTTATTTTCAACCTCTCTGATTCACTTTGTTTTAGGTATGTCTCTTGCACACAACATATAATTATTGCCTTGTGAGACAAATCGAGATGTTTTTCTTTTACTAGGTAAGTTAAGTCCATTCTCATTTATTGATATGACTGATATTTTTGAACTTGACTGTCACATCATTTTATATTATACATTGCTATATCATGTTTACCTTTTTTCTTTCTCTACATGATGTGTTTCCTTTTCTTTTCTTAAACATTATTTTCTCTTTAATGAAGTTTTATATTTTTGTTCCAGGAGTTTTATACTTTATACTTTTTAATGTCCTTTATCAGGTTTTCTTAATATGACCATTAAGTGTCTGGGTTATTGATATTTAGTATCAGTTTTTAGTGACACCTGTATATTGCCTATCCAACAATCAATAAATTTATTCAACTTTTCTGTTTCCCTTTTCTTTTCTTCCCATTTTTAGTTGCAATATTTCTTTTTCAAAACAGGTAATATTTATATATTATTCTTTCAGTATTGTCTCCAACCTTTGTTTTCCTCTTAGATCTGATTAAATAATATATAATTTCTTCACCACCAGTCCTTTTGTTAAAGTTTCTCCAATTATCTCCTGGATGGATGAAGGTCATTCTCTACTATATTTCTCAAGAGGAATGGGTACAGCTCAGAGATACAGAAATCTCCCAGCTCTTGAATGTTTAAAATTGTTTTTCAATAGCCTTGATACTTGAAGGAGGTATTAGCTGGGTATAAAATCCTTGGTTCACACTTTTTATCCTTGAGTTTCTTGAAAATGCTATTCCATTGTTACCATGTTTTGAATGTTGCTTTGAAAGTTTGATGCCAGTCTAATTCCTTATCCCTTGTAAATTCTTTGATGACATTGCCCAGAGGCATTGAGGATTTTTTTCATCTTTTAATGTCAAATATTTTAATAGTATACTTCACTGAGCTGATTGCTGCATGCAGATTTTCCCAGCAACTTGGTAGGCCCTTTCAATATGTAGAGTAAGCTCTTCTTTTATTTCTGGAAAGATTTCTTGGATTATATTCTAAATATTAGTTTTGCTCAATTGTTTCATTTTGTTTGCCTAGGGTCAATAATTATATATCTGTTGAATTTTCTTTGCTATCTTCCTGCTTTTTTTCTCTTTCTCTTTTTTCTTTTTTTCTATTTACTTATTTTACTATTTCACTTTCATCCTTTTGATTGCTTTCCTCCTTTTTTAAAATAACTTTTATTAAATTTTCTTTGAGTTTATTCTCCTTTTGGGAATCTTGTAATTTTGTCATCATTTATTATATCATTTTGTCTTTTTCTTCCACATCTTCCTTGAGTTGAATCATTTCTCATTTCATTTATTCATGCTTTTATATGTATAGTTATTTTTAAACTTTGAGTTCATGATTCAAAGTGTTTTAGTTTCATATCTCCACTTGCTTTTTTAATGCTATTTGATTCAGTGTAGAGTGTTCTGTTACAGTTTTATTGTACTTCTTTGCTTTTTTTGGGGGGGGATGGTAGCAGAAATATTTAATTTCCATTTTTTAATTTTTTCTTTTTAGTAGTTTTGTATAATAAATACTGCTTGCATCTCTATATTTCTTGGACAGGTGTGTGTGGTGGTTTGGGATGCTTATGTGATTTTAGTTCAAGGACACTTCATGTCAGAGTAAATGATTGCAGTCTCTTTAGTGGATGACTTTTTCTTTTTTGTTCAATTAGGAGAAGTTTGTTTACCTTGAAATTTCTGCTTTACTTCTGTTTTGAGGGATTGTAAAACTTCTCCTCTTGCTTCTTTTACACTTAACCACACAAAAGTGTCTGTCCCTTCCTTTTTACCTTTGTTTCTCCAGTAGCATCACCTTCCCAAGACTGCCTCCTCATGTACGTTTTTAAATCCCCTTTCTGTAGTCAGTGTTCTGAAGGACCAGAACTCTTCTTCAGTAGTTTTGCACATAAGGAAGACTTTCCCTTTCTGGGAGATTTTATCTCAATCTTTTGTTCTCTAGCACAGTTTTTCTGGACCTCTGGGCCTCTCTGCAAAGACTTGCAACAGGGGCTTGATAAATAGGTATGTTATCTTACTTTATTAAATTTACAGGTAATTTTGAGTTTGTTATATGGAAAGAAAGGGAGTTGTGTGGCTCATGTATCTGTATAGTTTTGGAGGATGGCTAGAGAGATTTGGATTTAGACAATTGTGAAGCTACATGGAGGTCTTCTGTTGTCCCTGGTTTATAGATGAGACAACCACAACTTGGTGAGTTCAGGTGATTAGCACAACCCAGCTTAAATGTCACATGTCCACTTAACCACTATCTATACTGCTTCTGAAATTACAAATATAGTTTAATTTGCAGTGCATCCAACCAACGTATGTTATTCACAGCAATTACCCCAAGAAGCAAAACTGACATGGTAGCAGAAGAGCATATCAAAGTGGTCAAGCTACTTAGGAAACAGCTTTAAAATGAGACAGTCCAAGCCTTAGGACTTGGGGAGAATAAGTGAGTAAGGTCAGAATGGACAGATAAACTGTGAAAATATGCAGTGTGAAATGGACCAAAGTACACAATGAGAGAAATCCAACTTCAGGATCAATAAAGAAGTAGAAAAAGTCATGGATTTAGGAAGGTGTCATTTGTTTTCAGGAAGGGAAATCAGCATAAGCATTAACTTACGTCCAGGGTAAGCGCAGTTAGGGAAATAAATTTGTACTTTCCTGAAACCATAAACGAAATAAAATTAATGTGATATAACCAATCTTTTGAATAATCCTCACCATTATTCTCCTTTAAAAATTAATATTTGCTATTTGTTTGGGTACATGGGATCTTAAACTGAAAATGGCAAGATGTATTTTCAAAGAGTAGTCACTTTCAAATGTTTGAGGGATGGAAAAATGAAGCTGCATAGAGCACAGATAATTATCACCCGAAGGCTCAAAAGGAAGTGGATCTGTGAACATGCAGAAAGATAAGTGCCTTTGAAAGAACTAAATGTTCCCAATGATACATTGTGTTTCTATGCTTCATATTGATTCTGAGAAATGGCAGTTCCAATCTGCGGATTTAGGGGGTGCTTAATATGAAATAAGTGAGAGCTCAGCAAGTTTCTCAAGAAACCTTGTTCTTCTCAGATATTCAGAGACTACGGAACCTACATCTGCCTAATGCCAGCTTGGTATGTTTCTGGCAAACAGGCCTAAGGTTTTGATGTTATGGTTATTGTTTGTTACTTTCATATTCTTCTTGGGGGAAATGTGACCTGGTGGAGTAAGCAAACAGCCAGAATTCTGTGACCTTTAGGCTGTCTTGTGTTTGAATGCTTTATTTTGTATTAAAAATTGTTTCTTCTATGCATATTTCTAAAATTAATGAATGCCTCATTCATAAAGAAGAGAGATTCAGTTTCTTGGTGGATAAATCTAATTCTAGAGAACATATGCAATATTTAACATTATATTCTTACTCAAAGGAGGGCACCAGATTTTGCTGAGAGATACACAGAAAATGTATTGAAATTTAGGGACAACATTTCCTTGCTATTTATGGTGAAATAAGCTGTTTGCAGCATATAGTCGTCTGCTTCATTTGACATTGTTGATTGCTCTCTCCATCTTGAAATTCTCCTTTTTTTCATACTTTGATGACTTTTCTCTCTCTTTTCCCTCTCTGGAATAAAATGGTGAATTTATTTTTATTTTATATTTTACATTGTATTTTGATAAAATACATTTAACATAGTATTTACCATCTTAACCATTTTAAGTGTACATACAATTCAGTGGTATTAAGTACATATATAATGTTGTGTAACCATCACTACCCTTCCTCTCCAGAACTCTTTTCATCTTTTAAGACTGGAATGCTATACCTGTTAAATAGTAACTCCCCATTTCTCCCTGCTCCCAGCCGTCGGCAACCACCATTTACTTCCTGTATCTATGATTTTGACTACTCTAGGTACCTCATGTAGGTGAAATCATACAGTATTTGTCTCTATGTGACTGACTTATTTCACTTAGCATAACGTCCTCAAGGTTTATCTATGTTGTAGCATATGTCAGAATTTCCTTCCTTTTTCAGGCTAAATAATATTCCATTGTACAGACAGGTTGGGGGAACAGATAGTTAGGGAGTTTGGGATTGACATGTACACACTACTATATTTAAAATGGATAACCAACAAGGACCTACTGTATAGCACAGGAACTCTGCTCAATAGTATGTTAACAACCTAAATGGGAAAAGAATTTGAAGAAGAATAGATACATGTATAGGTATAACTGAATCACTTTGCTGTACACCTGAAACTATCAAAACATTGTTAATCAACTATACTCCAATATAAAATAATAAGTTAAAAAAATATTCCATTGTATGCATATACCACATTCTAATCCATTCACCTGTCAGTGGACATTTAGGTTGCTTCCACATTTTAGCTCTTAGGGATAATGCTGCAGAACATGGGTGGACAAATGTCTCTTTAGGACTTTGCTTTCTGTTCTTTTGTATATACACCCAGAAATGGAATTGCTGGATCATATGATAATTTTATTTTTAAGTTTTTGAAGAACTGCCGTGTTGTTTTCCATGTGACTGTACCACTTTACTTTCCCATCAACAGTGTGTAAGTGTTCCAATTTCTCCACATCCTCAACAAAACTTATTTTCTCTTTTATGATATTTTCTAATATGTGTGAAGTGTTGTCTCACTGTGTTTTTTTTTTTTTGCATTTCCCTAATGATTAGTCATATTGAGCAACTTTTTATATGCTACTTAGCCATTTATATACCTTCCTTGGAGAAACGTCTAAGTCCCTTGCTCATTTTTGAATTGAGTTGTTTGTTTGTTGTTGTTGAGATTTAGGAGTTCTCTATATAGCCTTGATATTCCATTTTTTCTCTTTTGTGAGCATTTCTTCCTCCCTCCGTTCTTTAAATAAGTATTTCTCTCTAAGTGTGGTCTGAAAACTATGTAATCAGGATCACTTGGGATATGTGTTTGGGATACACCATCTCTGAATCCACCACTCTATCTATTGAATCAGTCACTAAACTAGGGTCCCTGGGTGATGCATTTTAACCAGCTTTCTGAGTAGAACTTCACAAATATTAAAATTTGAGAACATTTCCTTACATGTCAGCCCTTTCCAGGGTTTCATTTCCAGTTCACTGTTCTCAATCTCATGGTTTAAGTACCACCTACTGATATGCTTACAACTTTCAAAGGTATCATTTTCAGTTCTGACCATTTATTTTCATATATCCATCAGACCCAGACACCTCAAAGCCAATACATGTAAAAGTGAACTTATTATCTTACTCCATAAACCTGCTCCTTCATCTGTAGTCTCCATCGGTAGCACCATCATCCGTCATCTATAATCTAGTCACTGAAGTTGAAAACTTGAAAGTTAGAAAATTGGAAACAAACTTTATTTCCCGTTCTCCTTCCCCCTTCTCCCCAACCAGTCAATCAATGCATTCAACAGATTTTACCTTCAAGTATTTCCCAAACTTTTTCCTGCTTCCCTGATACAAATATCATAGATACAATTAAGTTCTTCACCATATCTCTGCTGGGTGCTCTCCTCTCTCTTCTTTTTAAACCATCTCCCTTACAGACTTCAGTTTGGCTTATCTAAATGCAAAGTGTATAGGTTCAAGTCCCAGCAGGAAACAATGGGCACCTTCAAAATAAGATTAATTCAAGGAAGCTTTATTCACAAAGAGATTATGTCCACAGGTTTGGGTATAGGACAACTACAACGGATGGTGTAATAGTCTGGCCAAGCTGTTACCACTTCTACATCCCATGGGATGACGTGAGGGAGTGGCTACTAGAACACAGAAAAATAAAATGTCTGATTTGAAAAAAGCAGAGATCTTTGATTACTCAAGGGACATCCCAGACCAAAGTTTGTTCATATCACACCAGATAAATACCGCGTCCTCAATCCCACCCTCCCTCCAATCTTTGACTGGGGACACTGTTGGGAAACCCAAATAGATATCAGAAGGCATGAGAACCCCTTGATGTAATCTGTACCAGTTAGTCTCCAAGGCAGAGCACAGAATTGAAACAAGTGGAGAATGGCTCTTGAAGTGTAGTGGAACAATCCAGCACACAGATCTTACAACATAGCTCCATTGCTTATAAATATTTGGACTCCCCCATCTCCTATTAGCTAAATTTCTGTTCTTTAAAATGAAACACAGGGAGGGGGAAGGGTAAGCTGGGACAAAGTGAGAGAGTGTCATGGACATATATACACTACCAAATGTAAAATAGATAGCTAGTGGGAAGCAGCCCCATAGCACAGGGAGATCAGCTCGGTGCTTTGTGACCACCTAGAGGGGTGGGATAGGGAGGGTGGGAGGGAGACACAAGAGGGGGGAGATATAGGGATGTGTGTATATGTATAGCTGATTCACTTTGTTCTACAGCAAAAGCTAATGCACCATTGTGGAGCAATTATACTCCAATAAAGATGTTAAAAAAAAAAAAAGAAACACAATATTTTTATTGCCCCATTGCCTCTTTGTCAGGCAGTCTCTGCCTTGCTTATCAGGTTAGAAATGCAAGTTGCTTGTGGTTCCATATTAAGCTCTTAGTATTTTTTTTTTTTTTTTTTTTTTTTTTTTTTTTTTTTTTGCGGTACGCGGACCTCTCACTGCTGCGGCCTCTCCCGTTGCGGAGCACAGGCTCCGGACATGCAGGCTCAGCGGCCATGGCTCACGGCCCAGCCGCTCCGGGCATGTGGGATCTTCCCGGACCGGGGCACGAACCCGTGTCCCCTGCATCGGCAGGCGGAATCTCAACCACTGCGCCACCAGGGAAGCCCAGCTCTTACTATTTTTTACCTCCATGTTTTTTGTTGAGGCCTTTCCTTCTAGAGGAAGTGCTGTCTTCCTCTTTCCAACTTCTCCCAAGAAACGCTCAGTCACATCCCTGATTAACATCCCTCTTCTTATTTTTTTACAAACATCCTGACTTGGCTAGTTAGTGGTTCTCAGTATTGTCTGAATCTAGCATTGCTCTTACCTCATTGTTTCATTATTATCTGTTTATGTGTTTGACTCCCCAAACAGACTCTGAATTCCTTGAATAAAGAAATAACATCTTATATATGCTTATAGTCCCGGGGCTAAGCCCAGTGCCTATTTGATGAAAGAAAAAAGAGTTAGTAATTTCTCCCTGTCTCTTCTCTCTTGCTGTGCATATGCTAATAGTCAAAGGGATCGCTTTCAGATTTCTAAAAAATGGTGTGCATCTAAGTATCTCTCAGTGGGGCTGCAGCCAGCATTAATACTGAAGTGGTAAGTAATGGCCAATTTTGTTTCCTCTGTAATGGAAATTGATGGAAGGAAGGTTCACTGTGGATAATTAGATTGATTTTAGTTTTACCATTTTTATATCCAGACAGTTCTTAAAAGTGATTGTTGTAATTACAGAAAGACAAGCTGATACAGAGAGCCATTGTTTATTTTTCTCTATCCAATCTAGACTGTCTGTGCTGCTGAAAAGACTCTCTTTTTCTCCTCCTCATTCTCTGCATACCATCCTTAAAACACTTGTATTTTCACTTTAAATTAACATCTTATCAGTGTAGATTGAAACATGGAAGACTCAGGCCACGATGAAGGCATACAGAATCCATCAATGTATAAAGTGATTCTCATTTCACATCTATAGGGTATATACCTTGATTATAATATGACATACCAGGAAGTATAGGGCAAACTTCTAGCCTGCATTCCAGAAACTTACAATAAGTTGCCTCTGTAAAAAGGTAGGTGGTTATTAGAGGGGAGACAGCCTTTCATAAATCCTGCTTTCTGCCAGGAAGCATTTTTCCTAAGCAGGCTCTCATTCCTCCTGTTGGCTCTCCTTCCTTCTAAACTCTCTGCCCCTGAGGAGCAGGTGTTGTGCCGATTGTTTTTTAGCTGTGGTGGTGAATTTGGAGCAGATAACTGTACGTGTCTCAGAATGGTTTCAGAATATAGGGGGATGTTTGTCAGCCATTTGTGATACTTAGAATGGGTAAAGCCTCTCATTCACTATAATGTTTTCAGTCAAATAAAGTACCAAGGAAATAAATGCTGGCATTGACACCACAATCAATTATTTTTTATGATGACAGTGTTCTAGGTGCTATTTAAAATTTTAGTTTGAAACAGAAAATTCTTATTCACCTGTTTTTTTCCTTTGCTGTGATGCAAAGCAATAAAAATATGGTTTATGAAGGAACCCATCTCTCATTTATATTGGACAACAAAACAAATAGGAAAAGAAGAACAGGAAGTTCACTTAGAAAATAATAAAATTACTTCTGTGAATAGAAATGAGAATAAGAAATCACAATGTCAGACATTGTGATATCCTTGAAGATAGAATTTGTATTCTTTGTTGCTCCTGGCAAAATTGCAGGTTGCTAATGCTTAGTAAATTTGTGTTGAATTTAACTTAGTTAATTCAAAACATATATTTCTGTAGTTCAAAAACTGTTCATGAGAAAGTCTCAGGAAGGAACATATTAATTTAGGCATCACAGTGTACATTGATATATATGCACATATATTTCCAGAATCACATGACACCTCATTAAAGCTAATTCTGCTTGGGTTTTAGTGAATCAAAAAGGAAAAAAAATACCATGTTTGCCACCCAAAACCACCCATTTTACTGTGCATCAAAAGGTCTTGTAGTTTGATTGGTCTGCTAGTGGAAGGGACTGGATGCAATGCAGTGCCTTTTTCCTTGCTGACATCCTATAGAAGTTTGTTCGCATGGTCTTGTCATAATTAGTCAGGGCATAAAACAAGTAATGCAAAATTTAGAAATAACATTAGCTTTTAAGAAGGTAAAGTATGATTGTTAGGAGATGGCGTTCAAGATATCCAACAAATAACTCTCTTACCCTCTTAAGTTCTGAATAAAATGAGAATTAGATAAAAAATTACTGGAGATAGACACTGGAGTTAAAATTATGTAATTGGTTTCTACCCTGACTCTGCCACTTACTAACTGTGTGATCTGGGGACAAGCCTCTTCTGCCTTAATTTTCTTATCTGAATATGGGCATAGTAACACCATCCCAATTAGGGTTTTACAAGGATCGAATGAGATCATGTATATAAAGTTCTTTGCATGCTCCCTGACAGACAAGTACTCAATAATTGTAGCTATTATTATAATAAATGATGGAGAATTAACTTCTAAAAGAGCAATAATTTAAATGGATTATTGAAAGCATTCCAATAACAAAAAGTGAGAATATAACCTAAGATGAAGGTTGGCTATTTTGACATTTCTAAAGATCTTGAAGAGCAAAAATGGGCTATGTTGCAGAAGAGAGCACATGCTCTTATCAGGTAGGTGAGCTAGTGAGGAAGAGTAAAGGGACAGGGAGCCATGCATGCCCAATTTTCTTAACCAAAATTCACTTTTTAGGGAATTTACTCCTCCTACCTGGGAGACAAAGAGTGAGGATACAGAGAAAATTCAGAATGTTATCTTCCTCCACATGGAAGGATATATTGGGAATAGGAATTTAAGTCCCCACCCCCAACAATAATGGCCATCACATTTTATTGTAATTATTTGATATTTACTATTAGAATATAAGTTTGGTTAAGGGAAGACATCAGTTTGATTGGTTGACTATTCTATTACGAACACCAAATACAGTGAATGACTTATGTTAGGTGCTCCATAGATATCAAGGAATGATTAAATGAATGAATAAATCCATTCTGTTAGCTTCTATAACTCTGCTGTGTATTGTGTACATCAGGCTGTTAGAAACCACATCATTAATATTTCAATAATATTATTTTATTATTGTGCTTCTACTTGTGCAAGAAACTATTGTAAACATTTTACATGTATTAACTCGTTCGGCTCCTACTGCAGTCTTAGAGGTAGGTATCATCATGATCACTATTTTTCAGATGTGTAAATTAAGACAAAAAGTGGTTAATTTTCCAAGGTCATACGGTAGTAATTACAGAACTAATTATTATGATTCAATGCTCACCAAAAACCTGGCTACAGTTTGGCTGCCATATCTTACAGAGAAAGAATGAGTGGGTCATAGGACAGGATATCTATTCACTTTTTATTTTTTTAATTTTTATTTCATATGGGAGTATAGTTGATTAACAATGTTGTGTTTGTTTTGGTTGTACAGCAAAGTGATTCAGTTATACATATACATGTATCTATTCTTCTTCAAATTCTTTTCCCATTTAGGTTATTACAGAATATTGAGCAGAGTTTCCTGTTCTATACAGTAGGTCCTTGTTGGTTATCTTAAATACCTCGTTTTTAATTATAAATGAACACACTAACATCACTCTGCAGAGGATTTCCTTTGTGGAAATCTGTCCTCAAGACTCTATAACCTTTTTTATGAGTTATCAAGACCAAATTTCTGGGCCAGTTAAATAAGAAGTTTATTGTTTCTATTTTACCAAGTTGATGCTAATCTGTGGGACTTCCAGATGTCCAGCTGGCTGGCTTTCTCTGATGACACAGCTATTTCTTTCTAAGTCCCTATGAAACAGCAAATTCACCGAGTATTTTAACTTATATGTCTATACAATTGTGTCCTCTGTACTAGACTGCTACATTTGTTACAAGCAGGGACGGGGACCTCATTCAGTCCCTTATGTTGAACTCAGGACAGAGAAGTTAATAAATTTCTGTTTGAGTATATGAGGCATCTATATTCTCTACTCTGAAATGGCTATTTAGAGTTTGGGAATGGTCTCCAGAGTTGGAACAGAGTTTAGTTTTAGGAAAATAACATATTGGTTTGACAGGATATATGTGTACCTTTGACTCCATACTCTAATAAATGGACCAATTACTACATACATAATTTAAAAGACATAAGGTGATCTGACAGTTCATTAGTCAAATAACTGATTTTAAGCATTTGTTATGTGCTGAAAGTTTGCTGTAGAGGGACTGAAAACACTTGTAATTTGGACATATAAGTGGAGAAAAATACCTTGTAGTTTATAATCAAGGGCTAAGACCTGGGTAAAGACCATAAAAGCAGTGGGATCACTTGGTTAAAACACCTGACAAAAGGTCCCTAGAAGGGGTTACACTTTAGCTGTTCCTTAAAGAATTCATGGAATTAGGTAGGTTAAAGAATTCCAAGATGGCTGGAAAACATGAAGAAAGCAAAAAAGCAGGAATGAGGGTGGTGCATGTGGAGGGGCTATTTCAAGATAAAGGATCACGTACATCACATATAGGCAGTCAGATTTGGCCAAGTGCACTCATAGCTTATGGTATTTATTACCATATCCATTTATGTGATTTCCTTCTATTCATACCATTTGGAGGGGAAGATACCCTTTAACTTCCTATTTTTATACTATTTAGAAATACAAAGCATTCTGTAAACTGAGATTATACTTTTTTGGACATATGGGTGTGAATTGTAGCATAAATAGAACATACATGGATACAGAAGGCAGTCCTAGGTAGGAATTTTGACCTGGACACTTACTGTGTAACCTTGGCTTAGCTGAGTAACCTCTCTGAGCTTCAGCTTTCTCATCTGTTAAAAAAGAAAAAATTATGGTAGCTATGCATAGAGTTATAAAGATTAAATGAAATAAAGATTATCAAAAGTCCACTGTTACACTGGCTGTCACATAGTTACCACTTGATGACTGGTGGCTACTACTATTCTGTTGTTTAATAAACAGTAGCATATTGCATTCTGCTGTTTGACATATCCTAAGGAGGGGAGTGCTAATTCACACTGTTTCACCTCTCTACTTTCCCTAATATTTGTTATCCTTCTTCCCACACTTGGGCTATGAAGATGCTTGGTCTTTCTTCATATGAACTAAAGGTACTTTTTCCAATTCCAAAATATGAAAGTAGGTAAACATTAATCTACCACGAATTACCCAAACCATTTCTTTCTTTCAGCCTTTAGGTCATAAAAAAACAAAAACAATAACAGTGGTAGCAAACATTATTTGGAATCATAAGTCATACAGCATTCTCACCCTGTGTAGCAAGGAATTAGGGAAAAATAAGTTCTTCTAAAAGATCTGGATTCAAGTGTTGCTACTTACTGCTCTTGAACTTTGGAGGAGGGATTTTCTAAGTTTAAAAATAATAAGAATATCAAAGATTAAAAAAGGTTCTTGGGTGTCTCAATAAATCAGAATCAAGATGTTTAATTCCATTCATTATACCATATTTTAAAACAAGAGTATCACAGAAATAGTGTACATAAAATACAATAAATGTTCAAATGAGCAGATTAACTTGCTTTCCATTAAAAAAATTGGTGAATTTTCTCACAACTAAAAGATATCATTTTAGGTTACCATTATTTTCACAGTGCCCCAAAAAGACCACCTGTGGTAAGAATCAACATACTTCCTTTAGCTCTTTGCTGGCTTATTAACAGGGTATGAATAGGAGATCTAAGCTCAAAATGTAATATATTTTTCTGTAATAATTAAAACAATGAGTGAAAAGGGGAATGCACTTCCTGTGTCTATATAGTTATGGACTGAATTGTATCCCTTCAAAATTCACATGTTGAAGCCCTAAGCCTCAGTGTGACTATATTTGGAGATAGGGCCGTTAAGGAGGTGACTCAAGTTAAATGAGATCATAAAGGTGGAGCCTTATCTGATAGGACTGGTGAACTTATAATAATAAGAAGAGGCACCAGAGATCTCTCTCTGCCTCTATGTACACACAAAGGAAAAGAAGAGAGGCCTCACCAGAAATCAACATTGCTGGCACCTTGATCTTGGACTTTTAGCCTCCAGCTATGAGAAAAAAAATTTCTATTGTTTAAGCCACCTAGTCTCTGGTATTCTTTTATGGCAGCTTGAGCAGGCTAATACATATATATATATATATATATATGTTTTAAAGCATCTCTCAGTATAATTTAGTTGTTATATATAATGAGTATCAAATTCTGTTCTTGTAATGTCTACTGTAACAGTATATTCTAAAATAATGGACATATTTTTATGCCACAAAGTCTAAATATCTCCATCTTGCTAAAAGTTAACATTTTATAAATATAAAAATATTCTTTTCTGGAAGAAAGTGTACAGAATTTGATAGTGCTATGGGGGTTAATGTGTTTTATTAAGCATTCATGGAATTACTTCATTACAATTGTGAATCCATCTAATAATCAATTAGACGACTATTACCATAATTGCTGTATAGCACAATGTTATGTTGATGTTAAATTCTGTCTAGAGTCAGTACATGAGTAAAACATAGTGGCTGTCTTCCTAATGGCACATGATTATAATTATAATAATTTCAATTTGACACATTATCTTTTCACAAATTCATTGCAGAGTATGTATATTATCTTCTTTACTGGAGTTTAGGTAATAAATCCCAAAGCATTACAAGGACCAGTTTGCTTTTGCGAGTTTTGTCTTTGTCTTTTTGAAGGTAAATAGACTGGCAGCCTTTCTAGTAATGTCCAGAAGACAAATGGCAACCATTCTAAGTAGATTTTCTTCATGTTTCTTCAGTATGTGCTTTGTATGAATACAAATAAGATTACTGCCCTTTTAAAGAACAGCATTGTAGTCAGTGATTGGTATTGGGCACACATTTGCAAAATCAAATATTAATTTTCCTTTAGCTTTAGAATTATGTCATAAGCATAACTAGGTCCCCAATTAGACTTGCACACTTAAATGTTCTGTTTCCAACCCCAAAGCCCTCTAAGGTTACCTCATTTCTAAGTAGTCTAGGTGCTATCGGGTTGGGGAATTCTGGAGTAAGTAATCCACAGACAAACCCTGTGTTTGTTCTTCATTCTGTCTCTTTGGATTTCACTTTTAATGTTGTAGGTGCCTCTGGCTTCTTCATGCGCTTATGTCAAAACACTGAAAGAACACAAATTCCCAAAGGGAAATTCACATTATTTCAGGTATATCTAGGACATAAAAGGAAAGCATTATAACACTGCAAAAATTCTGCCTAGCTCTCAGAATGTCAATGATTTGTGGTGTCTCTTTCAGGGCAGCTCAATAACATGTCAGGAACTGAAAATGAAGGCGTACCTGTTGTCCTTTGGAAAACCCCATGTTGGCTCTGAGGGGGTCTCTAATGGTTCTCTTCTTTATTCAGGTTCAGCTCCTGTCTCCTCTTCAGGAACTGAGAGCTGATTTCCTGCACCTATAAAAGAACATCTAGTCATATATATTAAGGAAAAGAGCTATTACAAGGCCATTCTGTAGGAACATGAAATCAGGCAGTGGTGAAAGTTTGATTTAAACCTGTTTCTAGAACAAATAAAATACTATTGCATACGTTCAGGAGGGCAGAAGAAGATTCTTATAAAAGGACAACAACTGAGGAACTTCTCTGGTGGTCCAGTGGTTAAGACTCCACTCTCCCAATGCAGGGGGCACAGATTTGATCCCTGGTCAGGGAACTAAGAACCCACATGCCACACGGTACAGCCAAAATAAATAAATAAAAATAAATAAAATATTTTTAAAAAGGACGACAACCGGTTCTTAAGCATTGGTCTTCTGGGGCTGTTTATGCAGAACTCTTTGAAATTCTAGGTCCTAAAGATGGGGTTAAAGATTTGGCCTGACTTCCCCACTCCCTCACACATACCCAAATTCAGCCTGACTTTTTCAGAATTTGCCCTTTGCATTGGTTCCCTCCAACAACAAGAGGGTGGACATGGATCTTGCTTATGTGGTTCCACTTTCAGCTTTTTAACAAGGGTGAAAGCACCAAGTAATGTGAAATATAAGATGCTATGCATAGACTAGCCCAAAAGAAAGCAAGTAAAAAAAAAAGCAGTGAAGGAAAGTGTAGAGTCTATAACAATATGTCAGCCCTCCAACCCATTCCCTCCAACTATCAAGAAAAAGAACATTTTTTTTTTTTTTTTTTTTTTTGCGGTACGCTAGCCTCGCACTGTTGTGGCCTCTCCCGTTGTGGAGCACAGGCTCCGGATGCGCAGGCCCAGTGGCCATGGCTCACGGGCCCAGCCGCTCCGCGGCATGTGGGATCTTCCCAGACCGGGGTATGAACCTGTGTCCCCTGCATCGGCAGGCGGACTCTCAACCACTGCGCCACCAGGGAAGCCCAAGGAAAGGAACATTTTTAAAATAAACACTTTAGAGTAGGGATTGAAAAACTTTTTCTGTAAAGGATGAGAGAGCAAATATCTTAGGATTTCTAAGCCCTATGCTCTCTATCACAGCTACTGAACTCTGCCATTGTTGTACCAAAGCAGTCATCAATAATAAGTTAATGAGCATGGCTAGGTTCCAAAAAAATGTTATTTATGGACACAGAAGTTTGAATTTCATACAGTGTACACAGGCACAGAATATTAATCTTCTTTTGACTTTATTCAACCATAAAAATTAATAAATTTTTAGCTCACAGGCTGTACAAAAACAAGTAGCAAGTGGGATTTAGTCCAAGAACACAGAGTGCTGACCCCCTCTTTATTGGCTCATTCAATGTAGAGGTAGAATGGCTTCCTATCAGCCACCTCTCTTGAATATGGAGGTCTGGGTAAATGGGTAATGCCTTTAGCTAAATAAAGGCATGCCTTGCTTTTGTGTTAGCAGAGAAGATAGTGTTAGGGGGCCCTTAGATGCCAGCATGTGGAGGTTTCTGCTCACTAATTCCATCATTGTTAAACTTGTTAACCTGCACTGCATCACTGTTGAAACTAGAAAAGGCATCCTCTGTGAGAAGACAGGATAGAAAAAGGCATCAGCTCTGGATAAATTATAGAAAAAGGAGACTTCTTTAGACTAATAAAAATAGAAAAGGCCTTTGGGTAGATCCACTGTGCACCCTCTTCCTGTGGGTGACCTTTATGTGTGGATGACAATGTTTGACAAGCAAAGAAAAGGCAAAATCTCAGTTCCCCTTCGCCCTTCCACCATCCTCAGGGGCTCCCCCACAATGCTAATACGAACTCACTATGTTATGTCACACTGACTTGCTCAATTTTTTTAGAGAAGAATGGAATTCTATTGCCTTGAGTGAAAGCACCCGACTGCCAAGTTTTGGGGGCTTTGGGATAGGGAAGAGGGGTGGAGGAGGCCTACTGTTTCATAAAAGGACTTTCAAAGACAGCCTGTTTCTAATAAACTACAACTCACTCCAAGCCTCCGTTGAACTGGAGAGTCCACCTTCCCTGCTGCAGGCTCTTCCTGTGTCACTTTGCCCAGCTTCATGAGTATCAGCAAGCCACAACATCGCCCCACCCGCTTTGCTTTCCTGTCAGTCTGCCTAGATCTCTTACTGATCGTCAGCTTCCCTCATGTCTATCTTCACTGTGTATGGAAAGAGAAGTTTCTTTTTTCCTTTCTTTTCATTTTAGAGAGAGAAGGGAGAAAAGTAGAAGATAAACCCATGGGTGGGGTTTGTCATCTTAAACAGTGGAATGAAACTGTTTTTAAAAAGTTGTCAAAATGATTGCAATGGAGGTAGGACTGGACCACTTTGAGAAATATTGCCTAAGTGGACCTGGATCTTCTCTATCTTTCGGTGCCCCTTTCACACCCACAGCATAGGGTTAGGTTTCTGTCTAGGAGTCAGGCTGTGAGCTCTACCATTTATTAGCTCTGAGAGACTGAACTCTGTTCAAAGTAATTTATAACTATTATCTTACTTAAACTTCACAAATGAAATAGGTAATGTTGATGGTTTTCCCCATTCATAGATGAGGAAGTTAAATTTTGTTAAGTTTGGCAAGTTTAAATAATATACTTATGGTCATTGCACCATATTATGATCAATATCTTACCCTTATACCATAATATTATGTTATCTCATTACTTTGTTATGAGTGTCAATTAGGAAATAAATGGTATTCAGTAAATGTGTTAGCCTTTTTTTTTTTTTTTTTTTGTCTAGCCTTAATTAAGCCTAAAAGATATGAAACTCTGTAGACAGCCTTAGCTGTTGCCTTCTTCCCTCTTCCCTCTTTCATCTTCTGACTACTTAACTAAACCCTCCACCTCCTCCAAACCTATCCGTTCCATAAAGGCTATTCTAACTAGTCTGAGTTTTATATGTCTTAATTCTCACAATGATGATACAGCCTTTAATCATAGAGGGTTGGCAGTGTTCACTGTTATTTTTTAAAAAGTTTTAGTTTTATTAACAATTTTTTTTGCTGTAGAGTCATATATTAAATGTCTGGGTTCTCCTAAGAACATTCAGAAGAGGACTGGGCAGAGATTAAGTATTCAAATATTTATTGACATACATTTGATTAAGTATAACGTGTATGAGGGTCTTAAATTTAGTTCTGTAGGTAGTGTAGAGAGCAGATGAATGTGTTTCATGTGGCATCAGCTGTCCCAATATAAAGCTGAAAAAAGTATATATTATAAATATTTATGTAAAATATGTATTACAAGCATACATATAAATATATATAATATATACATATATTAAAGTAATGAGAATTGTGTTTTACAGTATTACCACTCCCTTTCTCCCATTCTTTATTTTTCACTTTCCTGATCCATTAATACATTCCAAATCCTTTTTTTTTTTCTGCAGCATCATGGGAAGAGAAAAAGAAAGACATTATACTTGCTACTTTTCCATCACTTCTTACCCTTTTTTTAAAAAATAAATTTATTTATTTATTTTTGGCTGTATTGGGTCTTTGTTTCTCACCAGAATTTTTTTTTTTTTTTTTGCGGTACGTGGGCCTCTCACTGTTGTGGCCTCTCCCGTTGCGGAGCACAGGCTCAGCGGCCATGGCTCATGGGCCTAGCCGCTCCACGGCATGTGGGATCTTCCCGGACCGGGACACGAACCCGTTTCCCCTGCATCAGTAGGCGGACTCTGAACCACTGTGCCACCAGGGAAGCCCTTGTGTCTTCGTTTCTGCATGCGGGCTTTCTGTAGTTGTGGCGAGAGGGGGTTGCTTTTCATTGCAGTGTGTGGGCTTCTCATTGCAGTGGCTTCTCTTTGTTGCGGAGCATGGGCTCTAGGTGCACAGGCTTCAGTAGTTGTGGCTCACGGTCTCTAGAGCACAGGCTCACAGTTGTGGCGCGTGGGCTTAGTTGCTCTGCGGCATGTGGGATCTTCCTGGACCAGGGATCGAACCCGTGTCCCCTGCATTGGCAGGTGCATTCCTAACCACTGCACCACCAGGGAAGTCCCTCTTACCTTCTTTTTTACCCTCAAGGACAGCTTTGACAATTGGTTCCATTTTTCCATGCTCACCAAAGAAAAAGATTAACAAATAAATATTGCACAATTTAAATCTTTGTTGAGAGCACTGTAAAGGAAAGTTTAGTAAAGGCCAATAGTACTAAACACTCAAGAATTAAACATGACCAGAGGGAACATTAATGCTGATTAATGGAATTTTTAGAATGCCTAAGTTTTACATAAAGATCAAAGTAATTTTGCTTATTCAGCAGAACCAGATTCATCTAAATTCGCACCTTAATTAATGGGGCTCCCTAAAAGAAACCAAAAAGAATAAATGGTAATTAAATGCTAATTTTGCACAGTTAAAATTATTGCAGATTACATGCAAATTGGAAAACATAATCAGTAACGGATCTTTCTCTGTGAAATTCCTGGTGCATTTGTCTGAGTTTATTTTATGTTGTATTTAGGGAGAATAGTCAGGACTCTGAGCAGAGAGCAGCCTGTCATTTCAGGAACTTGGAGTTCACTGCTGTCAGGGCCAATAGTAGCCTTGGTTGATAAGAACTTGAACTAAACAGTAGCAGTGGGAAAAGGGAAAAGGAAATAGATACAGGGATGTTTAGAGGTACCATTAATCTTTGCTGGTCAAATGAACAAAAACAAAGTGTTCTCTAAAAGGGAAGTCATGAAACGTGGGTTCTGCAGGTGGACTGTCTCAAATAAAAATTTTTTTAAAGTAGTTAGTACTATGAGAGAGAACTGAGCCCAGAAAAAGTGACGCAAATTTTGTATTTAAAAATCTTCTCACGAGATTTCTGCAAAGTCCATGTTGGTGTAGCTGATTTTAGTAATTATGTAGCTCTTCTAAAAAAGTCTTCATTTCACCCAATATAGGTGTCTCTTTCTATCCGTTTTCCTCCAAGGTGATGAAGTAAGTACCAAGTACTGTCTTTTGAGCAATAAACGGGTGTTGGTTATTCTCCATTTATCTGTCCTACCAGGTCAGCACCCGACCCTTCTCCCCTACTTATCCTGGAGGATTCTGACTCCTGTGGACTGCATCATGTAAACTCCCCTGCCCTCTGTTCAGCCAGTGGAGACACCAGCTGGAGATTGGTGGATGGGAGATAATGAGGTCACAGTATGCATTTACCCCACCCATTTGTTGGACTGTGGTTTGGTAGTGGCTGTGTTCCTCTACCCAGAGCCACAGCTCTTACTGGGTCAGACCCTCTGCCACCATTGCAGCTCTTGTCAGCTTCAGGGACGGCAACACCGCTTTGCTCTTATGGACTGGAGATGGTAACAGCTTCTGGCTATTGGAGTTTCTAATGCTTCTCCTTCTCTAGCTGGTGCCTTTAACCCTCCACACAAGTCTGTAAACAGTCCCTTCATTAAACTGTGTCAGTTATCACTTTTATGTGTCCTGCAAGGATCCTGGCTATAAATTGATTCATATTCTTGTAGCATTATTAATCACCCTTTTTTCCTTGAGGTAAATCTAAAAGTAATAGGTTCCATTTTTAAAAATTCACTGTTAGTTTTTTTTTTTTTTTTAGGGAAGGCGGTTTACTCCATTTTCTCCTCCACAAAGATGTCTTCTCCCTTTTCCCCTCCCCGCCATGAGGGCTTCTGGACCAAGTATAGTCACATTTATGCTTCTGCAGCCTTTTCTATATACTCTATGCTGGCATTTAACCCTCCTATTATAATTAAGCATTTATATGCCTTCCTCTTCTCCTTAAAAGTTCCTCTGCCTTATTTATTATTGTGTTCCCAGATTTGGAAGGTCAGGAAAACTGGTACTCAATAAATGTTTAGTGAATGAGTTAGTATTTGGGGATAAGTTGCCCAAGAGATAGGTCTGTGGCTCTAATGGCATTTTTAGAATAGTTGGATTATCTCATGATAGTGCAACATATAGGTTATGAACATAGTCTCTTTGGCCAGCCTATCTGGTTTCGATCCAGTCTCTATCATTTGCACTAGTAAGTGACCTTGAAGATGCTTAACATCTCAGTGCCACAGTTTCTTTATGTGTGAAATGGTGATAATAACTGTGTTTATTTAATAAAGTTGTTGTGTGGATTAAATGAGTTAAAATATGTGATA
Organism: Delphinus delphis; assembly: GCF_949987515.2. NCBI lineage: Eukaryota > Metazoa > Chordata > Mammalia > Artiodactyla > Delphinidae > Delphinus > Delphinus delphis. The sequence goes on from NC_082687.1 coordinate 71,497,842, forward strand.
TGCTTAGTACTGTGTCATATAATAAGGCTATATAAATATTTTTGACTATATTTGCTATTTTCATGGATCTAATATAATATGTGCCAGTGATGAGAGAGTTAAAAGATCAAATTTATGGTAAGCAAAAAGGATATTTCAGAACTAATTGCAAACTGGAAATAGATACATCATCAGATGGTTAGTACCTCCATTAAGAGTTTTAAAAATACATAAAATTAGTAATGTGGAACTGTTGGTCAAAAACTTAGCCTATTGTTAGGGTCTACGAATCCAGCAGAAGACCTCATCTTTTGCCTGGGCAGTGATCACAAGTGAGGCAAGTCTTTTAAAATGACTTCTATTGGCATTCAGTCTCAGGTAGCAATGTGTTATGTTTATTAGTGGAGTTTTTACAAGATAGTCATATTTCTTTCCTTGGAGAATTTGGGAACCATCTCACTTTGGTTTCCTAACTGCAGACGATATTCACTCATTTTCTAGGGACTTTTGAAAAATTAAAATAAGAATAGGGACAAGGCTTCTGAATCTAAAGGCTTCAGTTATAATCGTGTTATTCTGACCACTATTTCTATCATTGTGGTTAGGAGCAAAAGTTCTGAAGTCAGACATTTGGAGTTTAAATCTGTTTCATCTACTAGCTATATCACCTTGGGCCAATTATGTAAATTTAGTTCCTTTAAGTGCAAAATGGGAATCATAATGGTATCTATTTCATAGGGTTATTATGGGGATTCTGTGAGGTAAGCATATAAAGCTCTTAGAAAAGGGCCTGGCACAAATTAAGCGCTCAAATTATTAAATATTATTTTTCTTTTTAAAAAATACTCAAATAACTTCACAGCAATTGTTCATTTGAAACAGTAGGGACAAGTTATCAGTGAAAAATAAATTTAGTCATTTTGTTGCTGTTGTTTAAGTGTAGTATATTTTTAGACAAGAATAGAATGACTGTAAATGTGATTTAGATCTACCTCATAGATCAAAGTTTTCCCTAACAGTAACTGAAGTATTTATTTTAACTCTAAGCAAAGATTACAAAAGGACTAATAGCAAAGAAATTTATTCTCTCAAGGAAATGCTCCATGGCTAGTTATGTGATGGCAATGAAATTTCCATGTTTAGTTTAGTTAACTGAATATATATATATATAATGTAATATATATGTATATTATATAATGTTATATATACATATAAACATGTGTATCTACCTACCTATCTACACATATGTTTGTGTGTGTACATACACATATATGTGTACAGCCTGGCCAGGAGTGCCTCGGGTAATGCTCTGATCTAGCTCCTCCTCTTTCATTGAATTTCTGCACTGCCTTCTAATCTACCAGGCCGACTTTAGACCCTGAATTAGTCACAGTCATTTATTGATTTCAGTGTTAGAGCTGATAGACTGTTAATGTACAGGTCTTTATCTGAGACTGCTCAAATTTTAGTCTAAACTGTAGAATTTCACCAATTGGACTTATGGTGCTGTTGTGACTCTGTTTTTTATAATTGTTACTGTGTAAATCTCTGCCATATACTAGCCTGGTGCCCTTAGGCAAGTGCCTCTCCATCCTCCACCTCCAAAATGAGGGTAATAATGGTACTTAACTTATAAGGATTGAAAAAAATAATATTTGTAAAACATTTAGAACATGACTCGGCACATGGTAAGCATTATATTAACATTTGTAAAATGAAATAAAATAAAGATAAATAAGACACAGTATAGACCATAAAACAATTGTAGGTAGGTAAATGGCAGCGAGTTTTCCAATATTGGGGCTGACTTTAGGTTCTTTTGGTTTGTAAGGTACTGGTTGATTGATGGGGCATGAGAGCGATCTTAAACCATACTTATGTGAAAGTGGATTCTGAGCAATTGGTATACACCAAGGAAACATTTAAGAAGTGATATAGGTGGTACCATAAAGACAGTGGTCCTATGTGCTTTCAGGGCTGAAAAGTCAATACAGTGCCAGGGATTATAAAAAAAAGAATTAAGAACAAAGTAAAAACCTGGGAAGGTGTTCTGGAAATGCAATCTGAAGACTTGATATTGGTCTAGGCTATAAACCTAGAAGCAAACCTTGGTTGCTTCATTTGCAAAATATTTGAATTTTAGTATATATTTTCATTATAAGATTGTTGTGAAGATTAAATGAGTGTGGGTGTTCATGTACTGTGTTTACTGTAAAATAAGCTAACAAACCTTTAGTATTCTTGTTTTTAATATAGCCCTGATGTTACAGAACTGTGATGGTTCATATCCTCTAATTTGACAGCTGTAGGGAAAAATTTAATCAACCAAGAGAAGGTACTGAAGATTCGCACTACTAGTGAGGAGAAGGGAAAGACCCTTTCTCCTCCTACTACTCCCATTACCAAGTTCTGAAAAAAAAAGAAAAAACTTTTAATTCAAACCTGTAAATTTAACCTGAGAAGATTAAAATATAAGGAAAAATTTGAAGAATATCTCCAAACTTTTGATCTGACCTCTTAACTACAGTAATGTCATGATAAATTTATTCAAACTTCTAAAAATTGTCCTATTCTATATTATTGCTTAGGTGATTGAAGTCTATAGTTTGCTCAGCATGACATGATATGAGTATTTCTTCTTACATATCCTAAAAGCATTTTTAAAAATATTCCATCAGTTATTTTGAAAAGTTTAGATTTGAAAAAAGAATTATATATCCTTCTTCAATTTTGTAAATTTTAACCAATTTCTGTTGCTAAAAAATAGAAAACTTTATTGCATTTGATTATGAGAAAGATGACTCTATGCAAAAATTTCAAGAGGAAAGATAAGACATGGCTTGTCAAAGAGCAGGGGGAAACATTCCATTTTTATAGAGTAATCCTTATAAAATATCCTACCCTCTTAGAAACTAATACTTATTGAGTAATTACATGGCCAGGCACTGTTCCAACAGCTAAGATTTAACTCATTGAATCCTCCTAACAATCTGTGAGGTAGGTCTGTTATTATACCCATTTTATACATAAGGAGTCCAAGGTAGCCTCTGTTCAGTGACTTAGCCAGGATGACACTGCTAGTGAACTGTGGAAGTGGCAGGCAATACATAGAGCACAAATGCAAGTGTTATAAAATATGAAGTCAGTTTAAGAAGGAAATTCTCTTTAATCATACTACAACCTTAAAAATATATATAAAGAACATTTAATATGTATATTCTATTTTGAAGAGAAACATCTATGGAGCAAGAAACTATGATATCTATTTAATAAATGAAAAAACTGAACCTCAGCTGAAACTAAATGGTTCATGGTTACAAGGTAGAAAGCTTAAATGTAATTATTTAACGAGAACTGTGGAGAACTGTTCTTGGCTGTCAGGTTATAGGGTGAGAGACTAAAAAATTTGCTTAGCTCTTCCCACTTCTAGAACAATGTTTCTCCAGTTGGGTTTCATAGATTTCTGGATGTTGGTAGACATACTTCTGGAGGCTCTCAAGTTATCCTGTTTTCAGTTTGATGGTAATAGCAAAATATTAGCCTAAACATAACTCCAGGTCATCTGGATGACTACATTATAATCAAATAATACTGGCCATTTCAGTGTTTGTAATGGCCAATATTTTCATAATTGTCATGAGTGCCATATACTACTAATCTAATTATTATTATTTTCTTTAACTTTTTAAAATGAAAGTTTAGTTGATTTACAATGTTGTGTTATTCTGCTGTACAGCAAAGTGATTCCGTTATATATATCTCTATCTATCTATATATCAGTCTAACTATCTATTCTTTTTTATATTCTTTTCCATTAGGGTTTATCCCAGGAACCTGAATATAGTTCCCTGTGCTATACAATAGGACCTTGTTGTCCATCCATTCTATATGTAATAGTTTGCATCTACTAACCCCAAACTCCCAGTCCATCCCTCCCCCAACCCCCTCTCCCTTGGCAACCACAAGCCTGTTCTCTATGTCTGTGAGTCTGTTTCTGCTTTGTAGATAAGTTCATTTGTGTCATATTTTAGATTCCACATATAAGTGATATCATATGGTATTTTACTTCACCTAGTAGGATAATCTCCAGTTGCATCCATGTTGCTTCAGATGGCATTATTTAGTTCTTTTTTGCGGCTGAGTAGTATTCCATTGTATATATTATATACCAATTAGAAAAGAACAACTGTGAATTTAATATTGAGTTGATTCCATAAAAAATAAAATGATGTCATCCTGAATTAGATAAACAAATTGTTCAGCAGAGAAAATGGTGGAAGATTTGAGCCAACACAAGAAACATGGTAGCACAGGCTTGTTGAACTCAAAAAACAAATGCAAAATGCAGTGGTAACCAGGACCTTATTCATTTTAGGCTTGTGACCTAATTTCAGCACAGCAACTCAACCCTTCCTAAGGATCAGTGTAGCATAGTGGACAAGTCCACAGACTATGGAACCCGGACAACCTCGCATCAAAACTCAGCTGTTTTACTTACTGGAAGTGTGACTTTGGGAAACTTAGTTGGTCTCTCTGTGTCTCAGTTTTATCACCTAGAAACTGGGAATTGTAATTGTCCCACTTCATGAGGCTTACATTAATGTATATGAAGCACATAGAACAATTTCTTCAATATAGTACACTGTAAGTTTAAATGCAATTATTATAAACAATTAAATTACACTAATTTTAAAAAACATTTTTCTCGAGGTATAATTAACATAGAGTAAAATGTACACACCACTTAAACAATTTTCTAAGTTTTGACTTACGAATACATCTATGGAACCATCACCAAAATCAAGATATCATCTTGATTTTGAATGTACCTATAACCCCCAAAAGTTTCCTCAAGATCTTCTGTAATACAACCCCCCTCCTCTTCACCATCCCATTCGCAGACAATCACTACTTTTTCCGTCTATAGGTTAGTTTCCATTTTCTAGGATTTTTAATAAATGGAATATAGAGTATGAACTCTTTTAGTCTGGCTTCCTTTTCACTCAGAATCATTATTTTAAATTATCCATGTTGTTATCTTTTTATTGCTAAGTACTTTTTAATTGAATGAATACACCACAATTTGATTATTCATTTACTGATCAATGAATATATGGATTGTTTATAGTTTTGGGTTATCAAAAAATGAAGCTTCTATGAACATTTGCATATAAGTCTTTGCATGGATATATAAATTCATTTTTCTTGGGTACAATAAATGGATCATATAGTAGATGTATGTTTAACATTTTACAAAAATACCAAACTGTTTTCCAAAATTGTATAATTTTACTTTCCCACCATCAGTATATGAGAGTTCCAGTTCCTCTACATCTTGCCAGTCTTTGATATGGCCAGTCTCTTTCATTTTAGCCATTCTAATAAGTGTGATTAAAACTTATTGTGGTTTTATTTTGTATCTCCCTAATGGTGAATGATGTTGAGCATCTTTTCATGTACTTAATTGTCATCTATATACCTTCTTTGTTGGAGTGTCTGTTAAAATCTGTCAGTTTTTACTGATTTTTTGCATCCTTATTTTCAGTTTAAAAAAATACATTCTGAGTATAAGTCTTTTATCAGAAATGTGATTGACAAATATTTTCTTTTAGTCTGTGTTTTGTGTTTCCATTCTCAACAGCTTTTCAAATTACAGAATTTCTTAATTTTGATAAAGTCCAATTTATCAATTTTTTGTATGGATCATGCTGTTGATTTTGTATGTAAGAAAAGACACAAAGATTTTCTCTTAAGTCTTTTTCAAGAAGTTGTCTGGTTTTAGGTTTCACATTATATGGTGTGAGTTATGATAAAATGTCATCCTATTTCTGGCTATCCAGTTGTTCCAGCACCATTTGTTGATAAAACTCTCTTTTCTCATTGAATTGCCTTCACATCAATTAGCAAATTAATTAATCATGAACGTGTAGGTCTATTTCTGAGCTTTCAATTGGATTGCATTGATCTATTTATTTATCTTTATTCCAATACCACACTGTCTCATTTACTGTGGCTTTATAATAGGTCTTGAAGTCAGGTAGCATAAGTCCTTCAACTTTGCTTTCCTTTTTCAAAGCTGTTTGGGTTATCCTAGGTCCTCTCCTTTTCCATATAAATGTTAGAAGTAGTTCACCAGTTTATACAATAAGCTTACTAGGGTTTTATTTGGACTGCATTAAATATATAGATCATTTTGGGGAGCATTATTATCTTAACAGTAATGAGTTTTTCAATCCATGAATATGACACATCAATTTATTTTGGCTTTCTGTTTTTTTTCAGTAATGCCATATAGGTTTTAGTATATAAGACTTTCACATGTTTTGCCAAACTCAATTCATCCTTAAGTATTTTACATTTTTGTTGCTATTGTAAATAGTCTATTTTTCAAATTCCAGCTTTTGGTTGTTCACTGCTAGAATATAGAGACACAATTTATTGTTGTATATTAATCTTTCTTATATCAACCTTATATATTGTCATCCTGTCAAAATTCACATATTAATTCTAGCAGGCTTTGCTTTCCATGTGTGACTTTCCAGGGCCAGCTGCAAGGACCTGTGAAATGCCGCCCCTCAGGCTAGACTCCACATACTTCCTACTGATCATCTCTTTTTTTTTTTTTTTTTTTTTTGCGGTACGCGGGCCTCCCACTGTTGTGGCCTCTCCCGTTGCGGAGCACAGGCTTCCGACGGGCAGGCTCAGCGGCCATGGCTCACGGGCCCAGCCGCTCCGCGGCATGTGGGATCTTCCCGCACCGGGGCACGAACACGTGTCCCCTGCATCGGCAGGCGGACTCTCAAACACTGTGCCACCAGGGAAGCCCCCCACGTCTCTTTTAGGGTATGCTTAATTGTAGACTTTTAAGACAGGGCTGTTCTCTTTTCTATGACTGAGTGGAATATACTTCTCAAATACGTGCTTAATCTCAGAGTTTGCTGAGAAGTGTGAGGGTTTACCTGCCCCACTAAATAAAGCCTTACAACACTCACGAGGGATTGAAAAGCAGAGTGAGCCCTGTTTCTACCTCCATCCCCCATGCTGGGGACTAAATCCATTCCCTGCTTATCTGAGGAGGAATGCCCTTTTTCTCATTATGCCCCATATGTCAGAGCATTCCTTTTTATTCCCAAAGGCAAAAGTTATGAAATTCTAAGGGAGAAAATGATTATTGTATATTTATTCCTGAATTCCTCTAAGATTTTACTCTTATCAAGCAATAAATATTCTATAAAAACTGCCATAAAAGTGAGAAAACTTGTGAGCACTTTCAGTATATGTTTTTGCAAAGGAGAGGTATCATGAGTTTCCTTTCACTGTCTAAATAGCAGGATTGCAAAAAGACAAGGTAGATGGCTAGTGGGAAGCAGCCGCATAGCACAGGGATATCAGCTCGGTGCTTTGTGACCGCCTGGAGGGGTGGGATAGGGAGGCTGGGAGGGAGGGAGACGCAAGCGGGAAGAGATATGGGAATATATGTATATATATAACTGATTCATTTTGTTGTGAAGCTGAAACTAACATACCATTGTAAAGCAATTATACTCCAATAAAGATGTTAAAAAAAAAAAAAAGACAAGGTAAGGACATCAGTAGGTTCCTATGTCACACCCTGTTTAGCATAGGTACCTCTGGGGAGAAAGGATGGGCTATGGGAATTTCTAGTCATTTTAGTCTCTTTCTAGTTCAGGATCCAGAGGGGATATGGGCCAGGATTTTTGCTAACAGTTATAATGTGAGAGAGTTTTTCTAGGCGCTAGAGATGAATACGTAGGGAAAAGGAGACATGGGGTGATAACAAAAGGAATCGTGGTGGAAGGAACATTGATTTTGTGCTCACACTTGCCCATCTTTATCCAAGGAGACCTCGGGAAAGTAACATTTTGGACCATAATTTTCTAAGTTATAAAATTGGCACAATAAAAATTACAAAAGAATTGTTCTGAAGACTGCAAATTATTTATGTAAAGCACTGGCATATAATTGGCATTTAGTAAATTGTTACCATTATTATGATATGGTCCTTGAATTCTAGGAAACTACTATTCATTTAGGAGAGGAGATGATAAATCCAAGATAAGATGGCTTATTCAAAATATTATATACTGAATTCCCATGAGTGGAAGAAATGCTTGCTTCTTGTCAAGCAAGAGGACACTGGAAAGTACTAGTTGGGAGATTTTCTAAGAAGCGTCAGGACCTAACGATGGTTTGACTTTACACCATCACGAGATGGAAACTGAGACTAGGGTAATGGGAGGTAAATATTTGAAGACAGGAGCAGGAATCCAGCATGGCAATGGGTTTGGGTAGGAAAAAAACCACCAAGATCAGCAAAAGCACTTTTGAAGGTTTTCAAACTTCAATTTGAACTCAGAGAGCATAAACTTGCAGGGTTACCTATAACTTGCAGGTATTTATTATGTCAATGTTTACTAAAATCCTACTATATGTCTAGCTTTACATTAGATTAGCTTTACATTAGATATGTCTAGCTTTACATTACATTGAACTCAGAGAGCATAAACTTGCAGGGTTACCTATAACTTGCAGGTATTTATTATGTCAATGTTTACTAAAATCCTACTATATGTCTAGCTTTACATTAGATTAGAGTGGTGAATAATCATGACATGATCCCCATTCTCTGGAATTTACAGTCTAGTGGGGACGTCAGCAACAACAAAAACAAAAAAACAGGAAAAGAAACAGAAAATATGTAACAAAATGAGTGCTTTTATTGTTAAATAAATCTATCTACCTACCTATCTATATATTTCTTGATATATTTAGGAAAAAATTTCAAGCATCCCCTCTAGATGGGTGGTCTAGTAAGGACTTTTTGAGGAGGCCAATTTTTACCTGAGATTTGAAAGATAAGAAGAATACCACACGCAAAGCATAAGAAAGAAGAATTTTTGAGGAGGAGGAAACGGGAAAAAGTAGACAGAAAGACAAAACCAAAAATGACTATAAAAACGGAAACACAAAGTCTGAAGGCACTTGCTGCACAACCATGGTCCAGAGATGAGCAGCATTAATATCACCTGGGACCTTGTTAGCAAGGCAGAATCTTGGGTACCACTTCAGATGTACTGAATCTGAATCTGCGTTTTTAAAAGATGCCCAGGTGATTCATCTGCATATTTAATTTTAGACACAGACGTAAAATTAACTTTTGAGTAAGCCAAATGGAGGTCTTTGGCTGAGTTGAGAAAGGCTATTTCAGTGTAGTGGGATAGAAACCAGATGGGCTGAAGAACAGTTAGGATTAAGGAGGGAACACAGCTTGTAAATAATTCATTATGGAAGTGTGATTTGGAATGAGATGAGAACAGAAGATAGAGGCAGTAGATGAAAGGGAATATAGGGTCAAGAGAGAAGTTGCTTAAGATGAAGGATGTGCATTTGTGTGCATAAAGGTTACATCTAGATGAGAGGGAGAGTGATGATGAGAATATAGAGAGATTTTCTAAGGGTAAGGTCCTTGAGAAAGCAGGACAAAGCAAGGAAGCAAATGGCAGAATTAGCCTGTGATGGGAGTAGTGACACTTCCCGTACTGGAGCAAAAGCGAGGGTGGAAGGGATGTGTGCCCTGTGATTTATTGATGAGAATATGAGCAGCTTCTGGCACACTAATTGTCTTTTGTCAATGAAGCATAAGGCATGAACGTCAGCTGTAAACAAGGGGAAAACAAGGGTAGGGATTTGAAAAGTGAGAAGTTAATGAACTAATCTCTGCAGAAGAACAAGCTGAAAGAGAAAACAATGATGGGATTACGGGTAGTGGTAACTAGACAGTGATCAGTACCTATTTAAATTTAGCAATCCAAACGTACAGTGAAATCTGCCCCATTACATGATTTTTCTTTTTCCCTAGCTGTGCTCACTTCATGGGCACAGGTGTAGGGAAAGCAGATGGTTAGGTTCACGTAAGGTTGGGGTTAATAATCAGAAGTCATCCTTTAACACTGCAACATGTCTAAATCCAGTTCTTGGCAACTGTTTCTGTCTACAGAAGTTAGAGGTTAGATGAAGGTATTTAGCTCAAATTATAATAACATGGTGCCAATTATTCACTTCCAATGTGCTCAGTTTTGCATACATTTCCTGGGAACTTCATTAGCAATGCTATGGCTTAGCTATTAACAGCCCCGCTTTACTGCTGAAACGGAATATAAAGAAGGTTCAGTTAACCTTAAGTAAATTATAATGCCAAGAGTCAAATTAAGATCTACTTATTAAGATCTTCTTAACTCCCACCACCAGTCATGCCATTATGATAATGAAAGGAGTTTTTTTTAAAAGGGAAAAATGAGAAGATTGGGGATTTTTGTTTGTTTTCTTTTTTATCTTTTTGATTCAAAGCAAAAAAAAATATTGGTTTTCATTGGACGGGGTTTTCTTCCCTCCCCAGGCGTGTTATGAAATTGAGTGAAACATGACAGCTGTCATGACAGCTCTATTCAGCTGAATACAATCAGCAAATAAATATGCACTCCTGGAGATCTTGCCCTCCTACATTTCCTTACCACTGTGTGAGAAGTTTGAGAGGAAATGTTCAGCTAAGCACCGTGTATGGACTAGGGTGTGGAAAATCCTTATAAGGTTTTGAGAAGTCTACAAAGGATTGATCTTGACTCGATACTTCTTCCCTTGGAAAATATGAAGGATATGGCATTTATTTTGACTGATTTAAGTTACAGAAATATTAAACAATAAGATTCCAAAATAAGTATCAGACAAAGAAATTAGATAACAAACACAAATGCTTACAGAAGCCTGGAGCAAGACCTTGGGCTTCCCTCGTGGCGCAGGGGTTGAGGGTCCACCTGCCGATGCAGGGGATGCGGGTTCGTGCTCCGTTCCGGGAAGATCCCACATGCCGCGGAGCGGCTGGGCCCGTGAGCCATGGCTTGCTGGGCCTGTGCATCTGGGGCCTGTGCTCCGCAGCGGGAGAGGCCACAGCAGGGAGAGGCCCGCGTACCTAAAAAAAAAAAAAAAGACATAAAGGAGTGAAGAGGGTCAGGCAGAAGATAGTGGAGGGAAGCATGGAGCCTGGTACAAACTGAGAGTCACTCATTGGTTTAATCCAATTGATGGCACACAGGAATTCCAGCTCAATGTTGCAAAATCCGCCTGTTATCCAATAGAAGACAGCCTAAAACTTTGTGAAATATAAACATTTTAAAACAATTATTGGCAAAACCAAACATGTCAGCCAACATGGTGCTGAAAGATAAACTGAGGCATATTAAAATTTTTGAGTTCATTTGAGCATAAGTCAATTCAAACTGGGCAGCACCAAACCCAAGTGTATAGGAGGGCTCCTCCGACAGGAGCCAGGAGAAAAACTTAAAGAGAGAAAATGGGGAAGCTAAGCAAGAAAATGATTTGATTAGCTATTGCTTAAAGGCTCGTTGATTGTGATTGGTTTTCCTTAGTGAAGGCATGGGGCCACCTCAAATGACCTCCTTGTTTAATTAAGTTAGCAATGGTTAGGTCCATGGGCCTCCAGTTTGCCAGTTCTGATAGAGATACTTTTAAATCTGTGTCAGAGATCACAGATTTCCAAATACCAATGTTAATTACTGATACTAGCAAGCCAGACACCCCAGACACATTTTTAAAACCTCTTTTAAATGGCTCATTTGAGAAATATGATCTACTAGATATAGTTATAGTTAGACATCTTTAAAAAGATTTTTTTTTTAATTTTTTGGCCATGCCACATGGCATGTGGGATCTTAGGTCCCCAATATTATTTCCCTGACCAGGGATGGAACCCACACCCCCTGCACTGGAAGCTTGTAGTCTTAACCACTGAACCGCCAGGGAAGTCCCTATAGTTAGATATCTGTTAATTTGTTTCGTAATTTAGAGAAATCACCTGAGAGAAAGAACTGGCTTCAAACCTGATGTAGAAGAAAGTGAGAAAAATATGCTTTTCTTGTACAAGTCATGAGCTTCTCTTTAATGAGTGGGTTACCAGCACATAGGCAAAAAAAAAAAAAAAAAATAGCTTCATTATGAAAAACGTATAGAATATCTTTATTCAGCAGTGGTTCTCATTTATGAACCAAAGAGCCCACAAACTTAATCAATTTATCATAATGGATTTCCCAGGGGTAGTCAACAAAAGCATTATAAGCACAGCAGGTAAGTTTTCCAACAATAATGATATTATGCTTCTTTCTGTATAAAGCATAATTTTAGTACCTTTGTATTTCAGTTAAGCTTATAAATATACAAAAGTCACAGTGACAAAAATCACAGCCTATTAGCTAAGATTCAAATATGAAATTGTCTAATTTCATGTCAGGAGCACTGAAAATATGAATAAGGTTCTAACCTAAGTGAATTTCTTGCTATTCCCTAAATATGCCTCTAACTTTTGTGACTCCATGTTTGGTGTTGGATTTCTTTCCTCCTAACTTGGCCCAGGATGCCTGTCAAAATTCTCTCTGCCAGGCCCAGGCTCAAAACAGCTTCCTCTTCGTTGATCCTAGTGAATGAAGGTCTCATCTATATATGTATCCACTGTAAATTCCCTTAGGTAGGTTGGTGCAGGTAAGAAATATGGATTGTAGACGTTCTTTTTTTGGTAGAATGGAAGGAGACTCATGGGAGAAAGAAACTGACCAAACACATTGGGTTTGATGGCTAATCTACAGAGCTAAGACTTCCAAGCAGTTTGGAACAATGACAGTCCTTTAATCTCTCATGTTGTATCCCTGACAGTGACAGGGCGACAGAGATTAGCAACCCTAAAGAGCAAGGGGAGGGGGATGGCAGAGTCAATGTGGAGGTGTGTACAGCCCTGAGACTATCAATCTGTGTCTTGACTAGGCCCATCTGGAAACTAATGCCAAATTCCTGAAAGGGGGGAGTAATAAAAAAGATGAATTGAGTGGAAGAATTTTGCTGATCTGATATGAGAGCTGCATCCTAAGAGAATGTGATTTTATGAGTGTCCTGTGGTCTTAAAACAGAATTAGTCATTTCTGTGAATATAATCTTTTAATAGCTGAATTGCATTATTTACTTTGTTTAAATGTGTAGTTAACCAAGAACTCTGTGGTGGGCTAACCTCCAGAAACTGTGAATATGTTACCTTACATGCCAAATAGACTTGGCAGATGTGGTTATCCACAGAACGACTGGTCTCCCTCCTTCGCGCCTGCCCTTTTAGATTCTATTTTCCATACAGCAGCTTTAGTATTCTTTTACAATGTACATCTGATCTTGTTACTGCCCTCCTTGAATCTCCCCCAAGGGCATTCCTTTACACATAGAGTAAGTTCCGAAATCCAGACTTTGACTTACAAGGCTCTATGTGATCTGGTCCCGAAACTCCCTCTCCAGCCTTTCTCCTACTTTTCTGCTCTTTTTTTCCTATGTTCCAATCACCTGGGCTTCCTTAATGTTCTATGAACATGCCGCACGTACACCTTCTTTAGAACCTTTGTAATTGCTGTTCAATTTGCATGGGATAATTTTCCCTCTGATAACTATAGGGCTTGCTGAGATACTGCCTTTGGGTTTCTTCCCAACCAACAGCACCACCCTACCTAAAATAGCCTAATACCATCCATTTTATCCCTGCCCCACCCCTACTTTACTTTACTTCATAACGCTTACTGCTATCAGCCAACATATTACATCTTGATTTGCTTATTTGATTGCCTTCTATCATTTCCACTGTCTTTCCACTGTTTGTTTTATTCATTGCTGTGCCTCTTACACCTCAAACACTGCCTGCCGGTACGCGGGCCTCTCACTGTTGTGGCCTCTCCCGCTGCGGAGCACAGGCTCCAGACGCGCAGGCTCAGCGGCCATGGCTCACGGGCCCAGCCGCTCCGCGGCATGTGGGATCCTTCCGGACCGGGGCACAAACCCGCGTCCCCTGCATCGGCAGGTGGACTCTCAACCACTGCGCCACCAGGGAAACCCAGGCTAATCTTTTAATTAATTTAAATTTAAATAGCCACATGTGACTAGTGGCTACCAAATTACACAATGCTTTATTAGATAGTCTACCTACTTGTTATTTATTGTCTGTTGTCCCATTATACAGGAATATAAGAGCCCTGAATACATAGACTTTTGTCTGTTTATTCACTAACATATATTAAGTACCTAGGACAGTGTCTGGCATATAGAAGGCACTCTGTATTTGAAGAGTGAATGAATGAAATGGGACTAGTGTTTTATTTCTGTCTCATGTATAATTAACCCTGCCACTTCTCCAGGTCTTGGCTTTCCTGGATTTAAATTTGAGGGGAGGGAATTGAACTCGACTCACATGAAAATCTTTTCTGCACGTACATGATATAATTCTGTCTCTTCTGAGTGACAATTTTTAGCAATATTTTATCAGCTGTTTTGGCCTCAGATGAATGAAACACCTAGCAGATATACAGATAATTAAAGTCCCCAACCACTAATAACTTCTGCTCCAGTTTTGCCCTCTATATTAGGCAAGTAACTAACATACCCTGTCTGACCCTGACTAGACAGTCCAGAATGTGTCTCCTTTCACACTCATTCACTTGCTCTCAACCTCCCTTTGTGCTCAGCCTTGTGAATTTTATACAAGTATCTCCTTGGCACATAGTTGTAAATCCCAGTGTGCTTTGTTTAAATAGGTCTATCTTTCCATTTCCCTGGCAATCATGTGTCTTACCACCAGGACATGGTTATTTTTGTGGGACCAAAACTGCTTGTTTTTATTAAAATTCATTGTAACTAAAGACATCTGAAGCTCTATATTTCCCTCTTTCCTGTGTTCTTTTAAGGATTTTTAGTCACTACTACTGTTGTTCTTTTTTTCCTGTAATCACATCTATTTTTCATTAGAGGGTTTCTGTTTGGAATTCACTGGGCCAAATTATGATGCCCTAAGTGAAAATGTTACCTTCAGTCTTCATGATATCATCATTGACCTAATTTTCTTATATCAATCATGATGAAGAAACTAGTGTACTTCAACAAGTTGTTCTTAATTTTATATTCATACCTTCTGCCAAATTCTCTTCCAAACTGACATATTCAATTGAGAAGAAAAGAAAACACTTTTGTATTATTCTCTTTCCTATGAAGGCTTCAACATCAATGGAGATGGAGTTCATGTTTATTTTGGCTGAATTATCCAATCCTTCATGAACTAAAAGGAACAGAGTAATGTCAGGAGATTTGAGTTTTGGTAGTCTTTCCATATGTCTCTGGTCACACTCAGAATGCAGCATCTTTTGCTGGTTTGCATGACTCTTAGCATCCCATGTCCTCCTCTCAGGATTATTAAAAAGATGCATTACATTTGATTGTGTATATGAATCTTCTTTATTGTTGTATTAGATGTGGGATCAGAAGGACTGGATTTATACTGTCTGAGAGCAGATCATAACTTCTATTTAGCTAAGACGGTCCTGAATGTATTTTCTTCTTTTTCTCTTTTTATCACATTGTCCTACTTTCAGCCTCTTGACTCCAGTTTTAATTCCCCTTCACCACCTTAAATTTCTTTGACTTTCTGGCTTCCTTCCAAGATCTTTTTTCTGTCTAGAATCTTGTCTATTGTTTCTAGAAAGGCAGAGCCTATGCAAGAATTCTTACATCATTTATGTTTTTTTTGTAATTCAGACATCAACTTGCATCAGTAAGAAACAGAACTAGAAGCAAAAAGTCAAACGCATTACTCTCAGGAAGGTCACACATGAACTTTTGGTGTCTTAGTTTGAACTATAGTTTTTTCTAACTTTCCCATGAAATTCCACTACAAATCCTGCCTCTGTCACACATTTTGCTTCTGGGGTTCTTGGGTTAACCTGACCTGGAGATCTTCATGGTCATTCTCCACAATCCCTCCATAAACTATATGGTTATATCTGTGGTTCTCAAACTTAAGGGTCCATCAGACTCACGTAGAGGATTTGTTATGAAAGAGTTTCTAAATCTGTAGGTATGGGTTGAAAATTTACATTTCTAAAAAGCTCCCAGGTGATGTTATGTTACTGGTCAAAAACTTCACTTTGAGAGTCACTGAATTACGGAATCTAGAACTCAGTAGCACACCAGGCAATCAATGGCACTGACTGTATTACAAAGTGCAGGAAAATCAGAAGCACTTCTTAATGACTGCTGGCTGACTCAGTGGAGATTTTGCTGCCCTAGAATCCAAATTTCTTTGAGAATTGCAGCTCCTATAACTACATTCTTATTTTTCCTACAATCTGATACATTTAGTAGGTCTTTATAAAAATGTCTTCCTTAGCTCAGGCACTGATTCTTCTTGAAGGAGTACAGAGGAGGCAAATATATCCCACTGAGGAAAATTCTCAGTCCTCTCTGGCTCTCCTGTATGTTTGGAGCACCACCCCCTAGCCCACACCTTAGTTAGCTTTGTTTACAGCTAGGAGTCAGCCTTGTTCCCTCCAGCAAACAAAATAGCAAGCTCACAGACTGACCTCTTACATTCATTTCAAAATATCCTACTCACTTTTCCTCCATATTCCAGTATTAACTACTGACAGCTTAAGGTATATGTATGTGTCTGGTGACTTCGGCTATGTACTAATGCTGGCAAACTCAAGCAGTTTGTATGTAATTTGCCTTCTAGAAAATTACACAAAGAATTCCATCATGGGCCTGACTTAACTGATAAATCCCCAGGATGGTAAGACTAAGACATGGCTAGCAGTCCACCTGAGAGCTCCCTGCAGAAACTAGCACCCTGCGAATGGAGGAATATCTTATTCAGAGATCAAGATGAGCTTTAAAAACTTGAAAAACAATTTGCAAACCTTTTAAACAACAGCATCAACTTACATAGTGGAAATAGTAAATCCATATTTTCACAAGTCTGTTTATTTTTACTTTGATTAAACTGAAAGCAGTTTTAAAAAATTGGTGAATCAGCCATAATTAGTAAAAGGGATACATTCATCTATTTTTCTCTATCTTGCTTTTACTGCCCTTTTCCATTGGAGTGATAATGAAAGTTGCTAACAATGCTTGAGCATTTATTATTAGCAAAGATTTTTGCTAAGAAATTTGGGCATTTTATTATAGAATCCTTACAAAAATCCTATGAGATAGATCCCATCCATGTTTTGCAGGTGAAAAATTTGAGACAAACTAAGTAACTTGCCCAAGGTCTCAAACTATTAAACAGCATCAAAATAGGGATTTGTACCTGACTGGACTCTCAACCCAACCTTTAATCATTTTTCTGTGAACACCACAGTAGTGTCCCTGACCACTCTATCAATTTGCTGGTTCTACTTCTAGGCTCTCCTAGGGTTCTCACATGGCAAGAGCCAAAACATGTGGATCAGTGCTGAGTCCTCCCTGTAGTAGAAGCCATGGTAGGAACCAGGATTACCCAATATGTCTGGCTCCTTTCCCTAAACATAAGACTTTCATGGTTTATCCATGTTGTCATACATATTAGTACTTCATTCCTTTATATGGTTGAGTAATATTCCATTGTTTCTATTGGGTTGGCCAAAAAGTTCCTTTGGGTTTTTCCCTGAGATATTATGGAAAAACCTGAACAAATTTTTTGGCTAACCCAATATATAACATATTTTGTTTATCCACACATCAGTTGATGGACATTCAGGTTATTTCTATATTTTGATCAGTATGAATAATGCTGCTATGAACATGTTTATTGTGTACCTGAGAAGAAGTTGTTGGATGATGTGTTCTATATGTGTCTGTTAGGTCTAGTTGGTTTATAGTGTTGTTCAAGTATTCTGTTTCTTTGCTGATCTTCTGTCTAGTTGTTCTATCCATTATTGACAGTGGGGTATTGAAGTCTCCAACTATTAGTTTTGAATCATCTATTCCTACTTTCAATTCTTTTTCAGCTTTGCTTCATGTATTTTGAGGATCTGCTGTTAGATGCATATATGTTTATAACTGGTATAAATTATTCATGAATTGAGCATTTTATCACTGTAAAATGTTCTTCATCTCTACTAATAACTTTTGCCTTAAAGTCTATTTTGTCTGATATTAGTATAGGTACTCCAGCTCTCTTTTGGTTCTCATTTGCATAGAATAACTTTTTCTATCTTACATTTTCAATATTTTTGTGTCTTTGAATCTAAAGTGTTTCTGTTTTATACAGCATATAGTTGAATCATGCTGGGTTCTTTTTCTATCTTATCAATCTCTGCCTTTTAATTGAATAGTTTCATCTATTTACATCTAATGTAATTACTGATTAGGTAGGATTTATACTTGCTATTTTGCTAGTTATTTTCTATATGTCCTATATCCTTTTGTTTCTCATTTATTCCATTCCTGCCCTTTTTTGGTGTTCCAGTATATGATTTTAATTGCTTTGTCATGTCTTTCACTATATTTTTTGGAATTATTTTCTTAGTGGTTGGGCTTGGAATTACCATTAACCACTTTATTTATAACAATCTAGTCCTGATTAATAGCAGCCTAGTATGAATGATATATAAAACTCTTCTCTTATATATAACTTTGTTTTCCTGCCTCCTTTATGCTGCTATTTTCACAAATTACATTTTCATATGTTGTGTGTCCATCAACTGAGATTTACAATGATTGCATTATGCAATCATTGTATTTTAAATAATGTAGGATAAAAAACAAAAAATACATTAATACTGTTTTATAAATTTACCTATGTCTTACCAATGTAGCTACCTTTACTAGTACTCTCTATTTCTTCATTTGGATCTGAGTTATTCCTTAAAATCCTTTCATTTCAGCTTGAAGGACCACCTTTATTATTTCTTGTAAGGCAAGTCAAATAACAATAAATTATCTCAATATTTAAAAATCTGGAAATATCTTAAATTCTCTTTCCTTTTTTAAAGGTTGCTTTGATTGACAGTTTTTTCCTTCAAGGATTTTGAATATATCATGCTATTGTCTTCTGGCCTCCGTAGTTTTTGGCAAGAAATCAGCTTATTTAGGATATCTTGTATATGATAAGTCACCTTGCTTGCTGCTTTCAAGATTCTCTCATTGTGTCTTGTTTCAAAAGCTGGTTTATGATGTGTCTAGATATGAATCTCTTTTAGTTTTCCATGCTTGGTTTGTTGAGCATCTTGGATGTATAGATAATTTTTTTAACCTGATTAATTAATAAAATCGCTGGATTGATTTAATGCCGAGGTTGAATCCAGTGTATTTTTTGCTGCTGCTATTTGTTTTTATTAAGACTTTGTTTTGTTAGAGGGGTTTTAAGTTCACCTAAATTAAGAGGAAGTATAGAGATTTCCCATATACTTCCTGTCCCCACACAAGCATAGCATCCCCCATTATCAGTATCCCCCACCAGAGTAGTATGTTCGTTACAACTGATGCCCTACATTGACACATCACTATCATCCAAAGTCCAGAGTTTACATTACAGTTCATTCTTGGTATTGTATATTCTATGAATTGGGACAAATGTCTGACATGTATCCTTCATTGTGGGGTCATACAGAATATTTTCTCTGCCTTAAAAATCCTCTGTCTGGGGGACTCTTCAAGATGGTGGAAGAGTAAGACATGGAGATCACCTTCCTCCCCACAAATACATCAAGAATACAACTACATGTGGAACAACTCTGACAGAACACCTACTGAATGCTGGCAGAAGACCTCAGACTTCCCAAAAGGCAAGAAAGTCCCCACATACCTGGATAGGACAAAAGAAAAAAGAAAAAACAGAGACAAAAGAATAGGGACAGGACCTGCACCTCTGGGAGGGAGCTGTGAAGGAGGAAAAGTTTCCACACACTAGGAAGCCCCTTCACTGGTGGAGACGGGGGGGGGGGGTGGGGGTGGCGGGGGGGAAGCTTCAGAGCCACAGAGGAGAGCGCAGCAACAGGGGTGCAGAGGGCAAAGCAGAGAGATTCCTCCACAGAAGATCAGTGCCGACCAGCACTCACCAGCCTGAGAGGCTTGTCTGCTCACCTGCTGGGGCTGGTGGGGCCTGGGAGCTGAGGCTCAGGCTTAAGAAGTCAAATCCCAGGGAGAGGACTGGGGTTGGCTGTGTGAACACAGCCTCAAGGGGGTTAATGCACCACAGCTAGCCGGGAGGGAGTCTGGGAAAAAGTCTGGGCCTGCCTAAGAGGCAAGAGACCACTGTTTCAGGGTGTGTGAGGAGAGGGGATGTCTTCCCTGTCTGCCCACAGAAGGCAGAGCACTGCCTAAACGAGCTTAAGAGATGGGCACAAGCCACGGCTATCAACTGGGAACACAGAGATGGGCATGAAACACTAATGCTGCTGCTGCAGCCACCAAGAATCCTGTGTGCAAGCACACGTCACTATCCACACGCCTGCCCCGCCCTCCCCCCACCTCCACCCAGAGGCTATGCAGCACACCACTGCTAGGGTCCCGTGATCCAGGGACAACTTCCCTGGGAGAACACATGGCGCGCCTCAGGCTGTTGCAAAGTCAGCCCGGCCTCTGCCACAGCTGGTTTGCCCTGCATTCCAATTATAACTACCTAACCCTCCCTCCCCACTGGCATGAGTGAATAGAGCCCCCTAATCAGCTGCTGCTTTAACCCTGTCCTGTCTGGACAGGAACAGATGCCTGAGGGTGACCTACATGCAGAGGTGGGGCCAAAACCAAAGGTGAGCCACAGGAGCTGTGCGAACAAGGAAGAGAAAGGTAAATTTCTCCTTGCAGCCTCAGGAGCAGTGGATTAAATCCCCACAATGAACTTGATGTACCCTGCATCTGTGGAATACCAGATTAGAAAATGAATCATCCCCAAATTGAGTCGGTGGACATTGGGAGCAACTGTAGACTTGGGATTTGCTGTCTGTGACTGACTTGTTTCTGATTTTTATGATTATCTTAGTATAGCTTTTAGTGCTTGTTATCATTAGTGGATTTGTTTGTTGGCTTGGTTGATATCTTCTCTTTTTTATTACCTTAAAAATTTTTATAATTTTAATAATTTTTTAAATTTCTTTATTTTAATAATTTTATTTTTTTTATTTATTGTAACTTTTTTCTTCTGAGCCATGTGGCTGACAGGGTCTTGACATCAGCCTGATGTCAAGCCTGAGTCTCTGAGGTGGGAGAGCCAAGTTCAGGACATTGGACCACCAGAGACCTCCCAGCTCCACATAATATCAATTGGCAAGAGCTCTCCCAGAGACCTCTGTCTCAAGCTAAGACCTAGCTCCACCCAATGGCCAGCAAGCTCCAGCGCTGGGCACCCATGCCAAACAACTAGCAAGACAGGAGCACAACCCCACTCATTAGCAGACAGGTTGGCTAAAACCATAATAAAGTCACAGACACCCCAAAACACAACACCGGACATGGCCCTGCCCACCAGAAAGAAAAGATCCAGCCCCACCTACCAGAACGCAGGCACCAGTCCCCTCCACCACGAAGCCTACACAAGCCACTGAACCAATCTTACCCACTGGGGTCAGACACTAGAAACAACCAGAACTATGAACCTGCAGCCTGCAAAAAGGAGACACCAAACACAGTAAGTTAAAAAAAAATCAGAAGGCAGAGAAACACACAGCAGATGAAGGAGCAAGGTAAAAACCCACCAGACCAAACAAACAAAGAGGAAATAGGCAGTCTATGTGAAAAAGAATTCAGAGTAATGATAGTAAAGATGATCCAAAATCTTGGAAATAGAATGGAGAAAATACAAGAAACGTTTAACAAGGACCTAGAAGAACTAAAGAGCAAACAAACAATGATGAACAACACAATAAATGAAATTTAAAATTCTCTAGAAGGAATCAAAAGCAGAATACTGAAGCAGAAGAATGGATAGGTGACCTGGAAGATAAAATAGTTGAAATAACTACTGCAGGGAAGAATAAAGAAAAAAGAATGAAAAGATTGTAGGACAGTCTCAGAGACTTCTGGGACAACATTAAACGCACCAACATTCAATTATAGGGGTCCCAGAAGAAAAAGAGAAAAAGAAAGGGTCTGAGAAAATATTTGAAGAGATTATAGTTGAATACTTCCCTAACATGGGAAAGGAAATAGTAAATCAAGTCCAGGAAGCGCAGAGAGTCCCATACAGGATAAATCCAAGGAGAAACATGCCAAGACACATATTAATCAAACTATCAAAAATTAAATACAGGGCTTCCCTGGTGGCGCAGTGGTTGAGAGTCCACCTGCCGATGCAGGGGACACAGGTTCGTGCCCCGGTCCGGGAAGATCCCACATGCTGCAGAGCGGCTGGGTCTGTGAGCCATGGCCACTGGGCCTGCACGTCTGGAGCCTGTGATCCGCAATGGGAGAGGCCACAACAGTGAGAGACCCGCATACCGCAAAAAAAAAAAAAAAAAAAAAAAATTAAATACAAAGAAAAAGTATTAAAAGCAGCAAGGGAAAAGCAACATATAACATACAAGGTAATCCCCATAAGGTTAACAGCTAATCTTTCAGCAGAAACTCTAAAAGGCAGAAGGGAGTGGCAGGATATATTTGAAGTGATGAAAGGGAAGAACCTACAACCAAGATTACTCTACCCAGCAAGGATCACATTCAGATTCGATGGAGAAATTAAAGCCTTTACAAACAAGCAAAAGTTAAGAGAATTCAGCACCACCAAACCAGCTTTACAACAAATGCTAAAGGAACTTCTCTAGGCAGGAAACACAAGAGAAGGAAAAGACCTACAAAAAAAACCTCAAAACAATTAAGAAAATGGTAATAGGAAAATACATATAGATAATTACCTTAAATGTAAATGGATGAAATCCTCCAACCAAAAGGCATAGACTGGCTGAATGGATACAATAATAAGACCTGTATATATGCTGCCTACAAGAGATGCACTTCAGACCTAGGGACACGTAAAGACTGAAACTGAGGGGATGGAAAAAGTATTCCATGCAAATGGAAATCAAAAGAAAGCTGAAGTAGCAAGTCTCACATCAGAGAAAAGACTTTAAAATAAAGACTATCACAAGAGACAAGGAAGGACACCATATAATGATCAAGGGATCAATCCAAGAAGATATAACACTTGTAAATATTTCTGCACCCCACATACAAACACCTCAACACATAAGGCAAATGCTAACTGTCATAAAAGGGGAAATTGGCAGTAACACAATAATAGTAGGGGACTTTAACACCCCATTTTCACCCATGGACAGATCATCCAAAATGAAACTAAATAAGGAAACACAAGCTTTAAATGACACATTAAACAAGGTAGATTTAATTGATATTTATAGGACATTCCATGCCAAAACAACAGAATGCACTTTCCTCTCTAATGCTCATGAAACATTCTCCAGGATAGATCATATCTTGGGTCACTTTGATATTACCAAATCAAGCCTTGGTACATTTAAGAAAATTGAAAGCACATCAAGTATCTTTTCCAACCACAATGGTATGAGACTAGATATCAATTACAAGAAAAAAACTGTAAAAAATACAAACACATGGAGGCTGAACAATACGCTACTAAATAACCAAGAGATCACTGAAGAAATCAAAGAGTAAATCAAAAAATACCTAGAAACAAATGAAAATGAAAACACGATGACCCAAAACCTATTGGATGCAGCAAAAGCAGTTCTAAGAGGGAAGTTTATAGCAATACAGTCCTACCTCAGAAAGCAAGAAAAATCTCAAATAAACAACCTAACCTTACACCTAAAGCAATTAGCAAAAGAAGAACAAAAAACCCCTGAAGTTAGCAGAAGGAAAGAAATCATAAAGACCAGATCAGAAATAAGTGAAAAAGAAATGAAGGAAACAATAGCAAAGATCAATAAAACTAAAAGCTGGCTCTTTGAGAAGATAAACAAAATTGATAAACACCTAGCCAGACTCATCAAGAAAAAAAGAGAAGACTCAAATCAACAGAATTAGAAACGAAAAAGGAGAAGTAACAAATAACACTGCAGAAATACAAAGGATCATGAGAGATTACTATCAGCAACTATATGCTAGTAAAATGGACAACCTGGAACAAATGGACAAATTCTTAGAAAAGCACAACCTTCCAAGACTGAACCAGGAAGAAATAGAAAATATAAACAGACCAATCACAAGCACTGAAATTGAGACTGTGATTAAAAATCTTCCAAAAAACAGAAGCCCAGGACCAGATGGCTTCATAGGCGAATTCTAGCAAACATTTAGAGAGGAGCTAACACCCATCCTTCTCAAATCTTCCAAAATATAGCAGAGGGAGGAACACTCCCAAACTCATTCTATGAGGTCACCATCTCCCTGATACCAAAACCAGACAATGATGTCACAAAGAAAACTACAGGCCAATATCACTGATGAACATACATGCAAAAAATCTCAACACAATATTAGCAAACAAAATCCAACAACACATTAAAAGGATCATACACCATGATCAAGTGGGGTTTATCTCAGGAATGAAAAGATTCTTCATATATGCAAATAAATCAGTGTGATACACCATATTAACAAATTGAAGGATAAAAGCCATATGATCGTCTCAATAGATGCAGAAAAACTTTTGACAAAATTCAGCACCTATTTACATCCACTATGGAAAACAGTATGGAGGTTCCTTAAAAAACTAAAAATAGAACTACCATATGACCCAGCAATCCCACTACTGGGCCTATACCCTGAGAAAACCATAATTCAAAAAGAGTCATGTACCACAATGTTCATTGACGCTCTATTTACAATAGCCCGTACATGGAATCAGCTTAAGTGTCCATCGACAGATGAATGAATGAAGAAGATGTGGTAGATTTATACAATGGAATATTAGCCATAAAAAGAGACGAAATTGAGTTATTTTTAGTGAGGTGGATGGACCTAGAGTCTGTCAGACAGAGTGAAGCAAGCCAGAAAGAGAATAACAGATACCATTTTCTAACACACATACATGGAATCTAAAAAAGAAAAAAAAGGTTCTGATGAACCTAGGGTCAGGACAGGAATAAAGATGCAGATGTAGAGAATGGACTTGAGGACATGGAGAGGGTGAAGTGTAAGTTGGGGCGAAGTGAGATACACTAGCAAATGTAAAATAGCTAGAGGGAAGCAGCCGCAGAACACAGGGAGATCAGCTCGGTGCTTTGTGACCATCTAGGAGGGTGGGATAGGGAGGGTGAGAGGGAGATGCAAGAAGGAGGGAATATGGGGATATATGAATATATATAGCTGATTCACTTTGTTATATAGCAGAAACTAACACAACATTTTAAAGAAATAATACTCCAATAAAGATGTTAAAAAAAAAATCCTCTGTTTTCCCACTCTTCATCCCATTCCACCTTCTAACCTGACCTCTGATCTTTTTACTACCTCCATAGTTTTGCCTTTTCCTGAATGTCATACAGTTGGAAATATATAGGATGTAGCCTTTTCAAGTTGTTTTCTTTCACTTAGTAATGCACATTTAAGTTTACTCCATGTTTTTTCATGGCTTGATAGCACATTTCTTGTAGTGTTGAATAGTATTTCATTGTTTGGATATTACACAGTTTATTTATCCATTCACCTACTGAAAGGCAATTGGTTGCTTCCAAGTTTTGGCAATTATGAATAAAGCTGTGACAAATATCCATGTGCAGGTTTTTGTATGGACATAAGTTTTCAACTCCTTTAGGTAAATACCAAGGAGCACAATTGCTGCATCATATGATAAGAGTATGCTTAGTTTTGTAAGAAATTTCCAATCTGTCTTCTAAGTAGCTGTACCATTTTGTATTCTCACCAGCAATGAATGAGAGTTTCTGTTGCTCCACATCCTTGTCAGTCTTTCAGACTTTGGCCATTCTAATAGGTGTACAGTGGCATCTCATGCTGTTTTAATTTGCATTTCCTTGATGATGTGTCATGTAGGACATCTTTTCATATGCTTGTTTTCCGTCTGCATATGTTCTTTGGTGAAGTGTCTGTTAAAATCTTTGACCCATTTTAAAATCAGGTTGTTTGTTTTCTTATTATTGAGTTTTAAGAGTTCTTTGTTATTTTGGATAACAATCCTATATCATATGTGTGTTTTGCAAATATTTTTTCCCTGTTTGTGACTTGTTCTCATATTCTCTTGACATTGTCTTTCAGAGAGCAGAAGTTTTTAATTTTAATGAAGTCCAGCTTATTAATTATTTCTTTCATGAATTGTGCTTTCAGTGTTTTATCTAAGAAGTTATCACAATAGCAAGGTCATATAGGTTATCTACCCTATGTTATCTTCTAAGAGTTTTACAGTTTTGCAATTTCATTTAAGTCTATAATCTATTTTGAGTTAATTTTTGTGAGGTGTAATTTCTGCATCTAGATTCATTTTTTTGCATGTGGATATTCGGTTCCAGAATTTGCTGGAAAGACAATCTTTGCTCCATTGTATTACTCTTGCTCTTTTGTCAAAGATCAGTTGACTATATGTGGGTCTATTACTGGGCTCCCTATTCTGTCCATTGATATTTGTCTATTCTTTTGTCAATACCATGCAGTCTTGGTTACTGTAGCTTAATACTAAGTCTTGAAGTTAGGTAGCATCAGCCCTCCAACTTCATTTTTTTTCAGTAGATGAATTTTTAAACTTAATTTGAGAAGTTTTTAGCCATTATTTCTTCAGATATTCTTTCTGATCCTTTCTCTCTCTCCTCTCCTTCTGAAACTCCCATTATTTGTATGCTGGTAAACTTTTTTTTTTTTTTTTGCGGTACGTGGGCCTCTCACTGTTGTGGCCTCCCCGTTGCGGAGCGCAGGCTCAGTGGCCATGGCTCACGGGCCCAGCCTCTCTGCGGCATGTGGGATCCTCCCGGACCGGGGCACAAACCCGCGTCCCCTGCACCGGCAGGCGGACTGTCAACCACTGCACCACCAGGGAAGCCCCGTATGCTGGTAAACTTGATAGCATCCCACAAATCTCTTAAGATCTGTTCATTTTTCTTTACTTTTTTATACTTCTGTTCCTCAGATTGGATAACATCAATTGACCTGTCTTTAAGTTTACTGCTTCTTTTTTCTAATCTAATTGAATTTGCTGTTTATCCTCTATAGTAAATTTTTTATTTAAGTTGTACTTTTCAACTTTAGAATTTCTATTTGGTTTCTTTTTATAATTTCTATCTCTTTATTAATAGTCTATTCATTAAATATTAGAATGAGACATAATTATAATATTTCCCCTTAGTTATAATAGTTCCCTTTAGACGTGGCTACTTTAGGTCTTTGAACATATTTAAAATAGCTGATTTAAAATTTTTTTCTAGTAATTCTGAGATCTGAACTTTGCCGTAGAGTGTATAGGTCATACTATGTTATTTCTTTGCATGTTTTCTAATTGTATGTTGAAAACTGATTTCAAATAATATAATTTTGAAACTCTGAAAATCAGATTCTCCCCCTTCCCAGGGTTTGTTGTTGCTGCTTTCTGCTTTGGTTGTCATTTGTTTATTGACTTTTCTGACCTAATGTTGTAAATTCTGTATCTTTGTTGTATGTTGTCACTGAAGTCTCTAGTCATTTAGTTTAGGGTCAGCTAATGATTGGACAGAGATTTCTTTACATGTCTGGAATCAATAAATCTCCCATTTTTCTGAGGGTTCTATGTGTGTAGTGGGATCTGCCTTTTACACTCAAGTCAGTCATTACAGCTCTGCCTTAGCCTTTATTTCCTGCTTTCAGAGCCTCAATATCAATCAGAGGTAAGAGTGTAGGGACTTCTCAGATCTTTCCTAAGCACGCACAAGGCTCCACACTTGAATGTGGCATTCTAAACTCACAGGAATATGTTGGAGCTTTTTAAAAGCCCCTATGGCCATCTCATTTCTCAACTTTTCCTTGTAAACTTTTTGGTTAGCATATCGGTTGCTCCAACTCTTATCTGTTGCCTCAAGCAATAGTGATGTTAAAATATTCAACAAATGGCCTCTGGGAAAAAGCTTTCAGCACAGAGCAAGTTCAACTGAGGTCAATAAAAGCAAGCCTTTCAAGGGGGGGTCTTCTAGGGAACCACTAATTGGGGTAAATAATGAATCCTATTTGGGAATGAGGCCTTGAAATAGTTCCAACACTTTTCTTCTCAGCCTGGTACTGGAATGCTGGATGTTATTTTTAAGGTTGCTGTAATGCTGGGGAGTGATGGGAGGGAATAGGACTAGGGTAGGAGAAAATGCCACAAATCTCATTGTTCTTATAGAGATTCAACTGGACTTTTGCAAGCTTTTGGTTAATTTCCAGAGTTGTGAAAAATTGATTCTGATATTCTTTTCCAGTTATTTTATTGCTTTTATTGAGGGGGAAAGTTTCAGACATCTTCACTCCACCATTTTCACTGATGTCACCCCTTAGAACATTGCTTCTTAAACTTTTGGTTGTTGTTGGTGGTGTTATTCTGGAGTTTTTTTTTTTTTTGTGGATCTCGTAAAAGCTATGAATACAATATGAAAAAAAATTCATGTATGCACTCATACTGCTTTGAACAGCATACTACTGGGTTCATTAATACACTGAGTCCTACCACGGATCCCTCACCAGAAAATTTTGAGGTTAAGAACCCCTGTTATATAGTCTCTTCTTCCTGAGCTGACATCAAACCCTACTACAGAGAACCCCAGGACAGATAATTCCAGAAACATCACCTAAATATCAAGTTTAGTAGGTAAATTTAATAGATAAATTCAATTTTAGTGCCTGCCAGTGTCCTTATCTGGAAAATAATACTTCCTAAGATTGTTGTGAAGATTGCATGAGAAAATGAATATATTATGGCTTAGAGTAATACCCAACACAATAAACACTTCATAAATTCTAACCATTACTAATGTTATTCCCTTCTCCCTCTTTTCCTTCTCTTATTCCTTCCTTACTTCCATGAGGAAGTTTCTTTGAAGGGCACCACATTTGTGCTCAAATTTTTAGGGTCTTTTGGAAATATGTAATTTACTAACATATTAACATTATTTTGTTGGAGGAAGTATTTGAACA
The DNA here is from genome assembly GCF_949987515.2 of Delphinus delphis. Classification (NCBI taxonomy): domain Eukaryota; kingdom Metazoa; phylum Chordata; class Mammalia; order Artiodactyla; family Delphinidae; genus Delphinus; species Delphinus delphis. The sequence goes on from NC_082687.1 coordinate 71,526,750, forward strand.
TTCATCACCACTATAAAGCAGGAAGGGTTATTTAACCACAGGATGGTCTCAGTTGGAAAGGTGCCAAGTCTAAACATAAATGCAGAAATGTGAAAAAGTAAAGAATTAAGAATAATGTGACAAAATGCTGTACAACTGGAGGCAAGGTTGTACAAGTTTGATTTCTATAATTTTTAAAATGTGTTTCATTTTCTCAGATATCTGTTAGGTAAAATACAGATCCAATATTCTTACGTAAGTTACATTTCCATTAAAAAAAATCTTATGAGAGTTTATTGTTAATATGAAATCTTTTTTTCCATGCAAAGGAGCAAAGTGTTAAACAAGCAAAAAAGAAGTGATAAAAATTAAAAACTCAAATTCAGTTTATGCTCTTAAAAACTATGGCTTCTCAAGTCTATTCATAATTGCTGCTGGGGTTTCATTACAGGGTAGATGAATCTTCATGGATAACCTAGTATGGGATAAATCATAAATGAAATGAATCCAAAGTTTAATTTAAAAGTAGCATCTGTGAAACATCTGCTTATTTACTGTGAAGTACTGATACTGTACACAGAGACCAACATGTGTAACCCTTTAGAATTTATCATCTATTAACTAGTAACTACTGGACAGATACTTAACATGTGTTATACATGTATCTCAGGAATACTGGGTGTGTTTCAGAAAGTTAATGAGACTAAAGGAGACAATGGGTGGAGGGAATAACACTCTCTGCAGTTCTTCCCCCCTTAGGACCTCTCTGCCATCTGGGGGTCCCAGATTGCTGTATTGGGAGGTCTCTGATGCCCAAGGAATAGATACTAAGCTGTGAAGATGTTGGATCAAATCATGCTTAAAAACTCTGAGGATATATGTGTATGTATAGCTGATTCACTTTGTTATAAAGCAGAAACTAACACACCGTTGTAAAGCAATTATACTCCAATAAAGATGTTAAAAAGAAAAAAAAACCTCACTTTATTTTCCAAGGTCAATTTACAAAAAGGACAACCGTGAACAACATACCACAGTGACAATGAAATTTTTTGATTGCTAAAACTTGCTAAAGTGTTAGGGAATGACAGATACTCTATATGTAAATGTATTGAACTCCCTTGACTATTAAGAACCTTAGCTATTATATTCAAAATTCTAGATTTTGTTTTCATGTACTGTACTTGCTGATCTTTTTTTGTTTATTTAGTGAAGGACACGGGAGAGATAGAATTTTAAAAAGCTATAATTCACATTTCTTTCTATCTGGGTTATTCCAAACTTTAGATTTTAAGTCTGAATATAGAGAATCTGGGAAACTATGTTAAGAATCAAAGGCAGGTTCAATTTAGACATATATAGATCTTAGGACTTTATAAAATACTCCTGATTACTTCTGTAATATGTGATTCAGATAATTTCTCTCTTTTTTTTTTTCTCTTTTTAAGTTAAACCCACATTGAGGGTGGGCTAGTTCATCTATGGCTTTTGAAAACTTGTCTAGGTGGTTTTATAATTAGACCCTTCCAGGTAGCAGGAAATTTTGATTTGACTTCCCATTTAACAGCTGTGTTCCCAGCTGGGTCTGTTTGTTATAAATGAAAATCGCTCTTTAAATTTACTTTCTCTGCATGACCAAGCTTGGCATCTGATACAGCTTCTGGATGATGCCAAAGATAAGCACCAAAGGGCGTCAGGTTGAACCGCTGGATCATAGTGTGTAAAATAGCATTATCAGCTACAATTGTATATTTCTGTTAAAGCCAAGTTATGTGACCAATGGATCTTTGAAAAATGAATTGCTTCCAGTCTTTGAATGTTTTTGTAATATGATTGAGATGAATCCTTATATGTCTCTGGAGCATAGTGAAATGTGAAATATGCAAGATTATAGGTAATGGTAATATGGGGCACTTGTTGACCCAAATGATGATATTATTTTGGTTTTGGCCATGGGCTTATGGAGGAAGTGAATAATTTCTTCAAATAGTACCCATCAAACATCACAGAATGGAATGATGTATTCTTACTTCTTGTTTTTAGAGTTGTTTTCCTTCACAATTTGCCTTCCTTATTGAAATCAACAGTATGTACAGATTTTCCACTGGACAAGACCCTGAAGGTCTATACCAATTTAATGAAAATCCACAAAGTTCTATCAGTACAAAAAGGCTAAAAAGAGGTAAAGTTGCTTTGTTTGTTCTAAGCAGCATTTTCAGTTAATATCTATGGGAGAGTGTTGGGGGAAATGAAATTACAAAATTCTATAGAAATAGAAACATATATTTGACTTCCCTAAAAGTGGTTTAAATTATTATCTTTTATTATTTTCAAAAACTTCATACGTGAAAATCAATTTATGTGCAATTACATGTGACTTTTTCCTGTCACTTTGGAGAAGATTGTTAACTTGGGGTACATCCTTAAGCACACTAACATTATAAAAAATGCATATGTGTATTTTTTTAAGTGTGTATATGTATCGTGAACTTTTCTGGGGAGAAAGTTTCTTAGTTTTAGTTTATGTATTTATTTTTTTAGATTTTTGAAGCAGTCCCAAAATGATCGAGAACCATACTTATTTAGTGTATTTTTTTCTAAATCATTTTGGTAACGTTTTAAATTGAATGAAGTATGGTCAACCTGAAAAGTTTGTCATTTCACCGCTACCTGGCAGTCTATAATCACAACGTACCACACAAAAAAAACACTTCCCACTCATTTACTCTCCTTATGATTTCATCAGTTTTCATCATTCATTATTCTGTTTTGCACTATCTGGTGAAATTTTGAGTATTGCATACACCTAATAGAAATAAAGTGAGACATAATTCAAGTATCCTTTCAGTGAATTAAGTGGCCACTGTTTTTGGGGTTTTTTTTTGTGCTACACGGGCCTCTCACTGCTGCGGCCTTTCCCGTTGCGGAGCACAGGCTCCGGACACGCAGGCCCAGCGGCCATGGCTCACGGGCCCAGCCGCTCCACAGCATGTGGGATCTTCCCGGACTGGGGCACGAACCCGTGTCCCCTGCATCGGCAGGCGGACTCTCAACCACTGCGCCACCAGGGAAGCCCGGCCACTGTTTTTGAGCAGGAATTCTTGGCTTAATAACTAATAAGGCAGTTATTCATTTTTAAATTTTTGTTATCACAGATGTACAGATGGATGGTAAAGTTTGGAAATATTAGGATTTCCAGCAAAAGCTAGTGTTTATTTAAAATAGAAACTATTTAAAACATATCAAAAAAGATGAAATTTTAGGTCATGTGACTATGTTTCTGTGCATTTATCTTTCAGCATTGAGATCAGATCCTTAGAGACATGAGCTCATTTTTTCCTGGCTTAATCTAGGCAAATAAAATTAGTACTTACAGTTCAACTTTCTTTCCATTTACATTAATTGAAATTCTAGCACAAGGCTCCATTTAAAACTTAGCATCTGCATACTTTAGTTAAGATCCTTAAAACGACACTATTGATTTATAATACTTCACCAAAATGATTTTTGTATTCGAATATAACACCATTACATCTGTCACAAAAATTGGTTCTGCTCATACATAGGAAATAAGAGGAAAAAGTAAATTATTCAGTCAGATCTTTTTTCCCCAGCATTTTGAGAAGTGTTAGTAAGAAAATTCCACCTATGTTAAAGTTAATTCTTGCTGCCTTATTTAGTGTTCCTTGCATTAGTAATTTTTGATAACTGGTCATGTGCCACCTTACATGCAGTTTCTCATTTAATTCTCATCACATACACAAGGGGTTGGAGTTGTGGTTATTTTTATTTCACAGGTAAAGAAACTGACACTTTCTCCAAACTACACAGATGATGAGCAGTTAGGGCAGACTGATGGTGACAGACTACAGGCCCTTCACTACAACATTATACAGTTGATCTGCAATATTCCTGGATTCTATGTTCTTGAATTCACCTACTTGCTAAAATTTATTTCTAACTCCCAAACCAATACCTGCTGCACTTTTGTGGTCATTTGCAGACATGTGCAGAGCAGCCAAAAATTTGAGTCACTAGACATGCACATTCCCAGCTGATGTCCAACAAGGCAATACTCTGTCATCGTTGGGGCTTTCATACTGTAAGCAAGTATTCTTCTCATGATCTACTTAGTGCCACAGGTTTTGCATTTTGGTAATGTTTGTTGAGGATTTCTCTGTTTAAAATGGCACTCAAGCAGAAGAGGTGAAGTGCTGTCTTGCTTTCCAAAAGGCAAAAAGGCTGTCATAAGCATTAGGGAGAAAATATGTGTGTTTAGATAAGCATCGTTTAGGCTTGAGTTATAGTGCTGTTGTCTGTGAGTTCAATGTCAATGAATGAACCATATATATGAAATAAAGTGTCTTTAAACAGCACACACATAAAACATGATTATGTATTATTGATCAGTTGACAAAAATGTGACAAGAGGTTCACAGGAATTTAACCCTGTATTTCTTTTGGAAACAACTGTTCAGTATTGGTTAATTTATTGTTCACAGCAACTGTATAGAACAAAATTATCATGAATAGTGAGGGTCAACTGTACTGCCCTTCAACAATAATTACTCTTTATTGAAGACTTAGTAGTTTACATTCATCGTTTAGTTTCATTTTCCTCCAAGTCAAGCTACAGATGAACTATTGAGGTATGATTGGCACTCTGCTACTGGGTGATTGTATGATATTTGAGTCAGGTTGTCTGCAGAGCTGGCTCTCTTTACTATTGTGGCAGAAAGGCTGATCATTAATCCACTTTGTTAAAACTTCTGAATAAGGGTACTAATCTGTATATCTTAAACAGTTTGTAGAAGTTCTGGGCAGCGTGTGATTCTATAAAACAAACCAACCCCACCAGAATAAAACAGTAAGACTCTAAAATAATAGCTCTTCTGCAATGCTAGAGTAGTCCTATGTATTTTCAGAATATGTGGCTATTTCTGTGCAATAATTTTGGAATGACTTAAAAATTCCTTTGCCGTCCTGATTGCTTTCATTCCACAGTCTTCTTTTTTACTTTGAAATTCTATGATATGAAATTCATTGCATGGGGTAAAAACCTTCCTGTTTCTCTTCTAATACAAACCACCGGGGTGATAAAACACTAGGTAGTTCAAATAGCAATGTTCCTTCTAAACTGGGGAAATACGAATGCAGGCAGCATAGAACACTTCAGGGCCAAGCTGGGTTGGGTGCTACAGAGCAAGAGAGGCTTTCCCTGTAAGGTTCCCTGGACTGGAGGGTAGCAAGTGAAGGTGCTAGAGGTGAAAGGGCTAGTTGAAGGGCTAAAGATCTGTTTTATCTAAGACCTGCCTCTACCTTGGGTTGACTGATTAATTGGAGTGTTAACCCTTCTGTCCTACTCTCACTTGCGTAATCACCCAAAATAGTTTCTAGAGCTGTGTTTCTCAAGTTATGACACTTGACCTACCTGCATCTGAAATACCTGAGATATGAAGAATGCATATTTGTGAACCCACACCTGCAAAATTATCATCTCTGTGGATGAGCCCTGAACTCTTAGGTGAGAAATTTGCAGGGGAGCAGGGGATAGAGTAACATAGTGAGAAAAAGTAGTATGGTGACAAAAAGCAGTAAACTGAAAGAAGGAATGCTTGAATTGTGCCCAGGATTCATCACTTATTAGCTGTATAACCTGGAGCAAGCCACTTAATTCCTCACTGAGGCTCAGTTGCTGTATCTCTAAAATTGAGGGTAGTAGCAAAAACAACACCAATGGCTCTATTAGGGTCTAAATAAAATCAGGCATATAAAAATGCTTTGTAAGAGTAAAATTCTTGATTAATAAAATAATGTGATATTATTCCTTTCTAAGATGGTGATAAATTAACTAAAGTTTTTTTATAAGTTAGAGAGAATTTATATTTGAAGTTTGCATTACACAAGGGAGAAACATGGCACAGTATGGAATATATGTTGAAGAGTCACACTCTCTTCAAGTATTTTTCTCTCTCACCTGCTACAGATGTTAAAATCGTATCATTATAGAGAATTTTTATTCTAACCTCCTTTAGAATGCAAATACTTCTTGGGAGGGGGAATGCTTTGTACCTAAACTATTATTAATATTTAATACCTGGGGATGCCAGGGCCAAGAAAGAGTACCTAAAGGGGTGAAAGGGCCTTCAATGTCACCTACAAAAGGACAAATTTTGCCTACTTCAAACTTGGTCTCTTTGTTAATTCAGTGATCAGAACACACACACACACACACACACACACACACACACACACACACACACACACACACACACACACACACACACACACACCCACCCACCCACCCCTGTGGTGGAAGTTGGAAAGAGGTAATTAGTAAAGCATTAGAGAAAAGGGCCAAATCAACTCTGTAATTAAGCCAGAGCAGAGGAGGAAAAGGAAGTATTACAGTCTATGCCAAGATATGCAAAAATTCTTTGTATAACTTTGGATGTCATAATATAGGAGATGATAGGGATAAAATCAGAGAAGCAAAGTTGTGTTGTTCGTACGCACTTCCTTTCTTTGCCAGTTGCCTTAACCATGACTAACAGTGGTGAGAATCTGGCTTTAAAATACTTGGCATTTGTTTCAGTCCCTTTCTCTCCTGTGTTTGCAATGTTCTTACCTACAGTCATCTCTCGTCACCTGTGACCCACCAGCACTTCCCCTGTCAATAGCTCATAACTATCCTGCTTACCCACCACCACTCAGAGAGGTATTTGGCAACTCTATCAGAGAGAAGCAACAGTTGCCTGCCTTTATGCAGTTAAAACAGTTTATTCATGCCTCTAGAAAAGCACTTAAAGATTGCATTACATCATATTTTTCTCATGCATATCCTTCTCTATCTTTAGAGCTCCTAGAGGTCTGCAAAATCATCTCTTCAGTTGTGCGTTCCCAGAATTTAACAGAGAGGGTCAGCACAAGGCAGGTTTTCAAAATAGGATTGCTGAAGGGATTAATATTATGATTATTACAATTTTTAGTTTGTCAATTTCTTTATAACTACTAACTTTTTGTAGTCAGGTATTACCAGACTCTCTCATTTTTCTTTCCAGCTTATCAGCTATTGATATCCTTTATCACATATATGCTAGTTATTCCACTTTTCATTCTAATTTACAGTTATGACTGCAGCATACTTTTTTGCTTCATATGAAGAACTCTCTAATTCTGGCTAGATATTTTTCACATCCTCCCATTATTGAGCTTACATTCCTTTATTTAATGTCAATAACTTCTAACTTAATTTGTTTTATTGGAATTCTATTAGAGATTTCTTTTTAGCTAGTTTTTTATCACCTTTTTCTGAATCTTCAATCCTCTAATAAAATTATTTCTAAGCACCAAATAAATCTTCCTTCTATCAAAAAAAGTTTAATCACCTTGAACAAATTCCATTTTATCCTCATGTATCATCTGGTTCATCATGACAGAATGATATTCTTATATTCTTCAAAAACACCATGGTGGTATAAGAAATATAATACTCATGTTTTAAAGATTTAACAAATAAAACTTCATTATAGAAAATTAGTAGCAAATGAATGTTTTGCAATTCTGAAGGAATTTTTTGTAAAGTTAATCATCTCCAATATTAGTTCTTTATTCATTCATTGAAAATACATTTTTTAGGCACCTAGCCATGTATAATACATAGACTTCTTTTAGGTAGACTTCTTTTTAGGTAGCTTTTAAAAAATCCTTATTCAAATGGATCTCTCTTAAAGTATTAGAGGTTTAAAAGTAACTCAGTTTAGTGTTATCATTGATGTTTGTAATGTCATGCTTGATATTAATTCAGAGAATTTCTCTGAGCAAGTGTATTTAGTTTCATTTTAAAATTATCATTTTTTAAAATCAGTTTTCTTTCCCCATTTTTATCTTCATAGAACTTTCATTTACCCTGGGAAAAGCCACATTTTGCCTTCTTATATAAAACCTTTAAAATTTTATTTCTCCAGATTCAAACCCAAAGATTAATAGACCCTAGAATCCTTTTTGTTTCAAATGTACTATCACAGAAGGATGTTTAGTCCCAGCATTGATTCATGAGAAATCTCAATTAGATTGTCCATGCATATACACGATAGAAGGTTTCTTCTGAACACCAACACTTCCCTTTGTAGCTTACCAGTATTCTGAGGTATTGCAAGGAGAGTAGGGGGGTGGAGAGGTTCTCTATGCGGGACAGGCTTGGAGAAAAATCCTGGGGCACAATCTGGCATCATTCCTGCCATGACCAACAGACAATATGATAGTAGCTCTTGAATGAAAGTCCTCCCAGTCCCAACAGGAAGGACAGATAGACATTTCTAACACTCAGACATTTAAAGGCTTCAGGTCTGAGTCCCAGGACAACAGTCTCCAATAACAGAACAAATAAAAATTAGAGTAGTTATTTTATTAAAATCTGTCTGAAATTGCTCTGTGAAGCATCAGCTACATTTATGTAGGAAGTTTTGGCAATGATGGGCGCAGACATTGGTGTTCTTGACTTAGGCATTGATTAACTCAAGCTGTTTTTTTGGAATGAGGTATATTAATAAACAACTACAAAAAAGGCAGCCAAAAAAGGCAACCTCTGAGCCTAGGAGTGGACATCAGTGACATCAGCATTTGAGTCAAGCACCTTCAGTGCATATCTGTGATTAAGTTTTTGTTTTTGCTATTAGTCGCTATAGGAGATATCATCACAACTAGTAAGTGCTGAAAGAGAAGAAAATAGTAACACTAGGAAATTGTTGAGGAGGATTAGACCATAGGGTTCACTTACCCTTCCCTCATTTCTCCACCCCAGGGACCCTCAGTAATAATTTGGTAAGCATTTAGGAAAGGGTCAGGAGTTTAAAGAGTAGGTGGGATAGAGTCAGATAAATGCATACATTTTTATTTTTATTTATTTAATTCTTATTTTCATATATTTTGGTAAAATACCTCTAACATAACATTCAGTATAAGTAACATTTTGTACATTCTCAAGGTTATGCAACCATCACCACTCTCTAATTCCAGAACATTATCATCACCTCAAAAGGAAGACTCTTTCTTTTAAATACTCTTCATCCCCCTCTCCTCCTAGCTTGTGGCAATCATTAATCTCTTTTCTGTCCCTATGGAGTTGCCTGTTCTTGATATTTCATATAATTGAAGCATATGTGGTCTCTTGTGACTGGTTTCTTTCACTTAGCATAGTGTTTCAAGGTTCATCCATATTGTAGCAGGTATCAGTATTTCATTCCTTTTTGTGTGGGAAAAATATTCTATTGTATAGATACACCATATTTTGTTTATCCATTCATCAGCTGATGGACATTTGAGTTGTTTCCACCTTTCAGCCTTTGTGAATATTACTGTTGTGAATATTCTGGCACACATTTTTGCTCGAACACCTGATGTCAGTTCTATCCAGGAGTGGAATTTCTGGGTTATGTGGTAATTGTATGTTTAACTTATTGAGGAATCACCAAACCATTTTCCACAGTGGATGCATCATTTTATGTTCCCAAAAGCAATGCACAAGGATTCCAATTTAATTTGTAATCAAAGAAAAGGAAAAATAGTTGCAGTGTGAAAGATATCTAAAAGTTATTCAAGAATATTATGAACTGCTAAATGCTGATAATTTGAAATCTTAAGTTAATGGGTATTTTTAACAATATAATACTCCAAAATTGACACTGAAACATAAAATTTGTATAGATTAATAACTACACTAAATCCTTGCCCCAAAAAAGATGGTTTTATAAATGAGTTCTACCACACTTCCATAAAATATATGTCTATTTTACACAAATTTATTTCTTGTAGCAGAAAAGACATACAACTCATATTTTGATGTGAGTGTAACTTTGATATCTGCATCAGTCAGGGTCCCAGCAGGAAGTGGTTGGCACACTCACACTGGGGAATAGAAGAGATTTTAATGAAGGGACTCTTTATAATGGTTTGGGCTGACTTGAGGAAAACCAATGGAGAATAGTTTTGCATTAAGGCTTATAATAAAAGAAGCCAATATCATTCTTTGACCTAAAGGGGTAATTTGATAGAATTATTTACAAAATCCAGAGTGGAGCTGGAACCTTTGGTAGAAGGATGCATCGAACTGCAATCTAATAGAAAGGACATTGGGGGAGTAAATACCCAGACTTCACTCATATTCTGCCCTTGAATCTCCTGCCAGAAGGAGGTCGTTGACAACGATATCAGAAGCCAGAGGGCAAAGGAGCCCATTGATGGAAACCATTCAGTCATGTTCCATGATACAGAGCAGGGAGAAGAATAGAGAATAAGTTCAGAAGGACAAATGAAAAAATATGTAGCAGAATGTCAAAACTAGATGAAGACACTGAGAAAATGAATGTGTAAGTCGATTTATTTTTTGAGCATACACTATACTTTTCTAAGTATTAATTAGCCAACAAAATAAGCAGCACATTTTTAAAAACACACCATGAATCAAAGAGGATTTATCTCAGGAATGCAAGGACAGTCAACATCAGAACATGTAAAAACATAATTTATCACACTAATGGATGGAGGGGAAACATTATATGATCATCTCAATATACATAGAAAAAACTTCTGATAATGCTCATAATTCATTTCAGATTTTTAAAAAAATGTTATTTAAAAAGTAGGAATAAAAGGAAATCTCCTTAATCAGATAAAATCTATCTTTCCTCACCTCTCCTGATACCCATCCCCAATTGCAATATAAAGCAAAACGAACAAAATAACAAACACAAACCAATACCAAATGTTATATTTAATGATGGAATTTCAGAGGCTTCCTTTTAATATTAGGAATTCGGCAAAATCTCTGATATACTACTGCTTAACATAGTACTGGAAGTTCTGTCCAATTAAATACAAAGAAAAAAACATGTCTGTGAATTAAAAGGAAGAAGACAAATGTTCAGTATTTGTAATTAATTGACTATTTGCAAAGAAAACCCCATATAATTAGCAAACTGTTAGACCTATTAAGATAACAAGATCAATATGCAAAAATCATTAGCATTTCTTTGCAATAGCAATAAACATGCAGAAATTGAAATAGAAAATAGGATACTATTTACAATCACAATAAAGACTATGAAGCTTGGGCTTCCCTGGTGGCGCAGTGGTTGAGAGTCCGCCTGCCGATGCGGGGGACAAGGGTTCGTGCCCTGGTCTGGGAAGATCCCACATGCTGCTGAGTGGCTGGGCCCCTGAACCATGGCCGCTGAGCGTCCAGAGCCTGAAAAAAAAAGGACTATGAAGCTTTTAGAAATTAAGCACTCAATTCCTGAAGTAAAAAAGTTCAGAATTAATTCCCAATGTCTTGTTTCCTTTTGCTTCCTACCTCTAATTCACCATTGTCTGAAATAGTTCCCAAATCTCTCTGCTTCTCTTCACCTCTATACTATCACTTATGTTCAAGCAACCATCATGTTTAGATTTCTGTTCAGTGAAGTCACCAGAGACAAAATTAACAGCTGATAGACTGGGAGAAAATATTTGCAATATTAAAAAAGTCAACTTTTAATTTTAGAAAAGTTTAGTATTTACCAGAAAGTTGCAATGATAGTACAGAGATTTTATACATACTCTCTAGACAATCCCCCTTATTGTTAACATCTTATATTTGTATGATTCCTTTGCCACAACTAATGAATCCACACTGATATAATGTCATTTATTAACATTTATAGTAAATTTTCATTTACTTTATTCACATTTCCTTAATCTATTATCATTTTTATGTTCCAGGACACTGAAAATTATTCTTACATTAATTCATAATAAAAATATAAATTAAAAACCTGTGTATGTCATTTTATACTCATTTAATTGGCAAAAATGAGAAAATTGGTTAGCTCATGGCTGTTAAAGATGGCAGGATTTGGGAATCTTGTACTCTATTTTTGAGAGTGTAATTTAGTGAAGTCCATTTTAGAGAGCAAACTGGCAGATTTTAGTAAAACTTAGTAAGTACCTACTCACTCTGGGACATATATACCCAAGAGACTTGCCTTCAGGTACACAAAGAGACACTCATGAGGCTATTTATGGTAGTAATGTATGAGTAAGAAGTTGGAGGCAACCCACATGTTTATCATATATGAATGGGTAAATGACATGTAGTTATGCATATCATAGAATATTAATCAGAAGTAAAAAGCTAGATTTGCATATAGCAACATATATTGCATGTCAAAAACAATGTTGAATGGAAAAACTAAGAAACAGAACACAATTTACACCACCATGCCATTTATATACTATTAAAAGTATATATGAAAAACAATAGGGCTTATTCTCCCTTCCATATATAACTGGGGGGATACTAGTACCATGTTGTGGCAATTATGAGAGAAAATACACCGGGCCTTAACATCACATCGAGCACTGTTGGTTACTGATGTTGGTAAAAATAATTTAAATGATTTGATGATGACAGAATCATTGACCTTTGGTAGATGACGGGGCTCAATTAAAGAATATAAAATACATATCTAAATAAGATGTAGGAGCTTTTAAAATAATTTTATCACATCAGTATGAGAATTAGTGTCACATATAACAGCATTTCTGAAACTCACATTACCAGCATATTATTTTATGCCATTTTTTTACTGTTGCCAGCTTTTTAATTTAAAATTTACTTCTCTTAGACTAAAATAATCAGTTTAAAAATGCTAGGGTGGGCTTCCCTGGTGGCACAGTGGTTGAGAGTCCGCCTGCCGATGCAGGGGACACGGGTTTGTGCCCCGGTACGGGAAGATTCCACATGCCGCGGAGCGGCTAGGCCTGTGGGCCATGGCCGCTGAGCCTGCGCGTCTGGAGCCTGTGCTCCGCAACGGGAGAGGCCACAACAGTGAGAGGCATGCGTACTGCAAAAAAAAAAAAAAAAAAAAATGCTAGGGAGAGTTTGTTACTATATATTCCATCCAGTTTCCAATGCTTGATTGTCTTTTAAAATACAATTTGGCATTATTTATAGTATCCTTGTCTGTGAAGAATAACTGAAAATAAGTTTTGTAGTTACTGCTGAAATTTGAACTTGTGCTCATTTTTCATTTCCCCTCTCTGTGAAACTTGTCAGATTTAACATTATTCTTAGATTCAAACTATTATTTAATTTATCATTACCATGCAGCTTCATTTTTATAGGCAAAAGCTTACACAACTGAAGAATTCTCCTTGAAAGTACTGGTCCTCTTATTCTATTACTACAGTGAGATAAAGTTAAGAAATAAGCAAAAAAAATTCCCTCAACATTGATTTTTATTCTTTAACTTATATAACTTCCTTCTAGTATAATGTCTAAATTTTATTCAAATACAAAATGTAGTTCTTAATCTAGTTTATTGTTTACATATACTTTTTTCAGGTAATAATATACCCTGGAAATCTTTCCATAGTTGTACATGGAGATATTCTCTTTTTCTTTGTACAACCACATTGTAATTAATTATGTGAATGTACTATTATTTATTCAATCTGTCTCCAAATAATGGACATTTAGAAGGGAAAAGTGGTCAGTATACATTTCCTAACTTCCAGGCATTACAGCTCCCTCTTCCATTGTCTTTGTGAATTGTTCAAACATAAGGCCTAGGGTTATCCTAGTTTGTGGCTATTCCTAGCACTCTGGACCTTCCTTGTCATTGCATTGCGTTGGCCAAAAAGTTCATTCGGGTTTTTCCGTAACATCTTATGAAAAACTTGAATGAACTTTTTGGCCAACCCAATAACAATTGTCCCTGTTTTGCTAATTTTGGATTCTATTCCAAGTGGGCTCTCCTTTCATCCTGAAGCGAGCCTACCCTGGTCCACCCGCCTACTCTAGTTCTCTAAACCTCACTGCAGGTCCCATGCACTCATCTGAAAGTTGGAGAATGTGGAAACCTGCCTGATTTCAGTTGTTCTCCTGAAGTTTGCTGCTCTTTCTGGGGAGCACTGCTGGAATTCAGGGTTTTTCCTGTTCTTACATCTGTGAGCTGCCTCACTACTGTCCTCTGTCACAAATGTTGATACTACACATGTGGTACAGCTGTAGAATTTGTAGATTTAGCAACAAGAAAGAATTGCAGGTTTAGCCAGTAAGAATTCCGGACACCCAGTTAAATTTGAATTTTAGATTAACAATGTATAGTTTTCAGTATAATTAAGTCTCATGTAATATTTTGGACACACTTGTACTAAAAAGTTACTCAAGTTTAACTAAATGTCTTATATTTTATCTGGCAACCTAGCTAAGGTGTTTTTTTTTGTTTGTTTGTTTTTTAAAATCCCTGTGGATAGACTCAGGGAGATATAAAAGCAATGTCACCACAGTAGTCATCAATACAGAATTCCTATTTTTTTTGTTTTAAAGTTTTTATTTTGGCTACATCTTCTAGTTACTAATTGATCCCTTTTGTTTATTCACTTTTCATTTCTTTGAATGAATATATTATTAATACATTGTGCAATAACATTAGGTGTGTTTTCCAGGGATATTTGTACCTAGAGATGTTTTGTGGACTGGATGTTTGTGGCCCCAAAGTTCATATGTTGAGATGCTAATCCCCAATGTGATCATTTTAGGAGGTGGAGCCTTTTTTTTTTTTTTTTGCTGTACACGGGCCTCTCACTGTTGTGGCCTTTCCCGTTGCGGAGCACAGGCTCCGGACATGCAGGCTCAGCGGCCATGGCTCACGGGCCCAGCGGCTCTGCGGCATGTGGGATCCTCCCGGACCGGGGCACGAACCCGTGTCCCCTGCATCGGCAGGCGGACTCTCAACCACTGCGCCACCAGGGAAGCCCGAGGTAGAGCCTTTGAGAGGAGATTAAGTCATGAGATTGGAGCCCTCATGATTGGGATTATGAGACCCCGGAGAGCTCTGTTGCTTCATCCACCACAGAGAACACAGAGAGAAGATTGTCTTTGAACCGGGAAGTGGGTTCTCACCAGACTCAGAATCTACGAGTACCTTGATTTTGGACTTCCCAGCCCCCAGAACTCTGAGAAATAAATGTTGTTTAAGCCACCCAGTCTGTGGTTTTCTGCTATAGCAGCCCAGATTGACTAAGACAAGATGCATCAGTCATAAATTCATCTAGCTCTGCTTCATATACGTGTGGTCAGGGTATTGATTCAGTTGGTGGTAAGGGCTTTTGATGGGTCACTAATTTACAGTAAAACACAGCTTATTTTGAAGTAATATTTCCAGTTCAATAAATGATATAATGCTAGAAAGGAGAGGAGATATTAAGGTAACATTTGAAAAAGAAAGAACCATCTTAGTAGGAAAGAACAAGAGTTCCAACTATATCAAGTAGCACTAATTATCTGTTCATAAATGTTACAAGGGCAAGGGACCAAAGAGAAGAGGACACAGCATTTTCAGCTCATAAGAGGAGAAAGGGATTAAGAGTTTTAACTAAAGAGGCAAGAGATGTGTCAACAGTTAAGAAAATGGGAAAGGGATTTTAAAGGTCACAATAGTCTTGGGATATCGATTGATAAACACACACATACATACGTGAGTATGTGTGCAAGAGGAAATGTGGCCCCCCCCAAAGTGCTAATTTTCTAGGCAAAAAGTGCTAATATCCATATGACCCCCGTCCCAAAATGAAAATTACCTCCCATATTTAGGTAGGAAGCATGCTTTCATTGTAGAACACTTGAATACATCAGACCTTTCTATCTCACAGATAGTCA
This sequence comes from Delphinus delphis, assembly GCF_949987515.2. Taxonomy (NCBI): domain Eukaryota; kingdom Metazoa; phylum Chordata; class Mammalia; order Artiodactyla; family Delphinidae; genus Delphinus; species Delphinus delphis. The sequence goes on from NC_082687.1 coordinate 71,542,429, forward strand.
ATACAAACAAGGGCCAAGATTACAGACAAAAGGGCATAAAAGCAGCAAACAACAGAAAATTACAGAGACAACTGCACATAAAATGGTAGCTATGATGGAAAGGAGCCCAGTATGGAGGGTGGAAGATAGTATGATTCTAAGATTCTTGAAGGGAAAAAACAAAGGAACTACATGAGACTAATAATATTGTACAGTTTTAATGCAGAAGGAATGAATTTAAAATCCTCAAGGCACACCTGGACTAACTACCAGCCCACGATGTGCCCTGCCACCGCAGGGGGTCATGCAACACCGGAAGAAAGGAAGGAGTCCAAGAAGGAAAATGAAGGCACTTGTAGGCTGACTTTCACTTTACAGTTTAGCATTTCAATAGCCACCATTAGCACTACCATTTAACATCCCCTTTTTAGTATGTTTATAAATAAGGAAAAGAAGCTGAACTAAATAATACATATTATTCTATAAAGTTTTTTTTTCCCCTGTAGTTTAAATATAAGTTTTAAAGTGTTGGACTGAAACTGGAATAGAGAATGCTGAAAAATAATTTCTCTAATAGCTAATAGTGCTTCCTATTAGTTTTGATGATAACTTAGGTAGGCTCTAGATATTTTTAAGGCTTTTGCAGACTTCTTGAAATATTTTCAGTCTAAGATAAAAATAAATTGTATCAAACATCCCTTTTAGGAAGGGGAGGGTTTGCACACAAAAAGTAATAGTTTGGGAATCTCTAAAACTCTTGCCCTTACTGCACTGATTATCAAAGATGCTATTGAAAGAGAAGGGACATTAAATGCTTGCAAAAATCAGGCACACTGCAAATAGAAATTTGAATTATAAGTGACAAGAGGTAGGTCATTAACCATCTACAGTGTCACTTTATGACCAAGTTGAAAACCAATCTAAAAATAATCAAAGTACACTGGAGGAGTGACTACCTACATAAGGAATAACAATTGAGATTTCAGATGGGAAGGTTATTTGTTGATATTGCTTTTGTTTTTGTACTTGAAAAAAATATGTATCTTAAGCATCACCTTTGTGTGATAGGAAAACTTCTGTAATAATAATACATTTATAACAATAGGTTAAAAATATTAGAGCACACAGATAATTACGCCCACAGAATATATAATACTTGGATTCAGCTGCACTAGCCACATGTGGCTTTAAGGCCCTTGAAATGTGGCTCGTCCAAACTGAGAGGTGCTGCAAATGTAAAATACACACAAGATTTCAAAGACTTAATATGGAAAAAATGTAAAATAGCTCAGTAATATTTTATATTGATTATGTGTTAATATGATAATGTTTTTGATAAACCGAGATAAATAAAATATACTATAAAAATTAATTTCACCTGTGTAGTAGAGCATTTAACCTTACTTAAAAAAATGTCTGGTGTTTGCCAGCAACTCCCATTACCTGGGAGGTAATCTTTAAGCCCTTGGAATGTCCTCTTGATAAGGGTGTCTGTTTACCTAGAAGTCTTGGGTACCAGCAGACCATATAACGGTCAGTATGTATGAAGGGGCTTTGAGTCAAATGGTATCAGCTCAAACTTGGAAGGAGCTGGAGACTGAGGTTAACCGTGTGGGCAGTCAACCATGTATGTCTATGCGATGGAGCTCCAATAAAGACTCCGGATACCGTGTCTTAGGTGAGCGTCCCTGGTTGGCAATACTCCTTGCATGTTGCCCACATTGATGCTGGGAAAATTAGCACTGTCCATGACTCTCCTGGGAGAAGACAACCGGAAGCTCCATGGGTGGAACTTTCCTGGACTCTGCCCTTGCAACTCTTTCCTTGGCTGATTTTAACTCATATCCTTTCCCTGTAGTAAACCCTAACCATGAGTATAAAGGATTTCAGTGAGGTCTATGAGCCCTTCTAGCAAATTACCAAAACTGAGAGTGATCTTATAGATCCTGAAATTGCAGTTGGTGTCAGAGGTGTGGTGGTCTTGAAGACCCTCATTGCAGTTGGTGTTAGAAGGATGAACTTCTGGACTGCTCCTGAACTTTGTATTTGTACCTCTTTACTTTGTTTAATGTGGCTACTAGAACTTTTAAAAGTATACACATCTCACATTTGTGGCTTGCATTGTATTTCTTTTGGACAGGGCTGGGATAGAATTGGCGTCTAGCAGGAAAGGTGGAATAAGACAGCATGAGGTACCATAGCTAAATGTAGGGAACAATTATTTAAATGGCTGTTAGTTATTTAAGGACACACATTTGCTTGGATTCTAATCATCTGGGTGAAACAGAGTGTTATAGACGTAGTGAGTTTGATCCATGAAAATGTTCAGAAAAAAACTTCAGTGAGTTGCAAGGAAAGTGGTCAAAGAGGCTGCTGTAACTTTATATAAATCCTTCTTTCTGTTTATAAACAAAATACAAACTTATACAAAACAAATAAACAAACCAACCTTTCAAATGAGCCAGAAATTAGGGTTAGTATAAAGGAGTGATTACTTGTCACTGCAGCTAAACTGCCTGGTTATTAACCTCACCTCCACCATTTGCCAGATATGTGAAAGTAGGCAAGTTATCTAATCTTCCTGTGCCTCAATTTAATTCTAAATAATGGTAGAGGTAATACAGTACCTATCTCATGGGATTCTTGTGAGGACTAAATGGTTTACTATAAAACAGGGCTTACAACATTGCTGGCCCATAGTATGCAGGAATAAGTGTACAGGAATTGTTGCTGTCAGGTATAGGAAGACTTGCATAAGTGGTGTCACAATCTACCTGATTATCACCAATTCTTTTCTTTAACTCAGGCCTTACCTCCAGTGAATCATTAAGGACGATTGATTTTGTTGATGAAGGTCTTCCAAATCTGTCTCTTACACTCAGATCTCTCTGCACAGAACTAGTTCATGTCTTTCTCTTTGCTTGCCTGGATCATTTCAAATTTCTTAAATGGTCTTGAAAAGTCCTCCTGTTTCTTCCCCTGTCTTCTTTTCACCAGTAGGATGATTACATAACTCTTTCCCATAAAATACTCTGATACATCCCCATAATTTGCACAATAAACACAAAACTACTTAATTTGGCATTCCAGCCTATCTTTGGCCCCATTATTTCCATTCACTTCCTCGCATTTCTTTTTTTTTTTAATTTAATTTAATTTAATTTTTTTTCCTCGCATTTCTATGGGTGGACTCACATTCTTTTAAAAATAGCAAGTATTTCTTTTCTTACTAACCCCTCATCTGGGAATACTACTTTTTTTTTTTTTTTTTTTCCCCAAATCCTCCATTTGTCTTCCACTTTGGCCTTCCGTGTCATCAAAATCTGGCCAGAGTTCTCTTTCTTGGCTTGTTGTTCCCTTAGCATTTTGTTTACATTGCCATTCTAGCACTTTCACATTGGATTATTTGTCTGATCCGGATAGATCCCTTTTGTCCTTCCAGGTCCACTTTTCATCCTTCTATAGTCTGCTGTGTGGTTCCAGAATGTTGACCCATATGGAATAAACAGTGGGTTCCCTTGCTGTTTTGCTTTTGGCTGGGTTTAACTAGGTGATAATCACTGGCAACAAAAAAACAAGTAAAGTAAAATAATAAAAAGTATAAGATTGGAGTGTTTATGTTTCCCTTGCTTCCTTCCTGCTGAATTGCTCTGGGTTGATGCCTCTCTACCAAAGGTCATAACCCCTGTCAAATAGCCCTCTCCAGATAGCTCTGTCTCTGAGGTTCCAGTAACTGCTCCTTCCCCTTGCCCTTCAGACTTAGACATGGCAATGACCTTCTGTTCTTAATGGTCCAAGTGTTTCCTCTGTTACATTTCTTAAACTCTATGCACACCAACTCTTATAAGTTACACAAGAATGTGTACCATCAGTTTTGTGCTTAGACCCCATGTGACACAGTGCTTACAATGCTCTTTGAGAAAGGAGATTAAATGAGAGAAATTCTAGGTTGAAAGTATTGAATAGGAAATAATTCAGAATATAAATTATGAATTTTATTACTTTTCCTTTTACTGATAAAAGAAATACTTTACATTTTGTTCTTACTCATTTCCTTTTCTTTAAGGCATTTAAAGCATATTTGATATGTTACCTCATTAATCCTGACCAAGAGCTATCAGGCATCAGAACAGAGTATTAGCTTGAGACAGGACGTAAAACCTAAGTAAGAGATGTGAGGCAGGAAGCAGAAACCAGCAGCTTAGTTTAAAGGGGATCAAGGTCTGTATTAAGATACAGAATTTTAAGTACCAATGTAAGGAAAATGACAAATCATCTAAAAAACAGTTAGAACCAGAGAATAGACACAAGAAGAATGCTGACCAAACCTGAGATTATGCATTGTTTTCAAGGATATCTGGGTGTTTGTCACACAGAAGGCATTGCATAAATATTTATTGAAAGAATTGGAAATGAAATAATAAAAGAACGCCAGATGAGGAAGCACTTACTGCTCTTCTATTAAGAATCTTTTCCAGCTGTCAGATCTTACTGTGTGCCACTGAAGGTACAGGAAGGGACAAACTCACATTTATTGATTGTTTAGTGTATCTTAGACATAATCCTGGGTACATTTAATCCTTAATAAAATTCAAATAGCAAATATTAAAATGTCAATTTTTATATGATGATATTGAGGCTCCAAAAGAATGAGTAAGTAGCCCAAAGTGAATAATCTAGAAGCTGGACTTATTTTTCCAAATGCCAGGCAAATCTTAAATTGGTGGCAAGTCCATGGCTAATAAGGAAATCTTTTCATTCTTATCCCCAGACTAGTATACACATTTCCAGACATGACTTATTTCAGATAAGCAGGAAATGGAGTGAAATAAGAAAAATGGCTATAGTATATCCTATTATTTTGCTCCTGAATGCTGGTTCCTTTAGGGGTCAAAGGGCAACATAAGATATTTTACTTGGAATTTAGTCTAGAAATCTAAACAAACTCTAGTTTGCTTCCAAACCTGCTGGAAGACTGCTTGGATCATTTCTTGTGTTCTTTGGGTGATATCATTCCTTTTATTCACATTTTGTTCAAGGAAGACTAGTTCTACCGCTCTGCCAAGGCTAAACCCTTCATCACTTCTCTTGATTCCATCTTTCTTTAGGCTCTGTTCCACTAAGCAGCCTCTCTTTAACATTCTCACTTTTTCCCACAAGCTGCTTTCTTGTAGCCAACAGGCGTCCGTATTTTCCATGTCCCTAAAGAGCTTTATTTTAATCCTGATAATGTAATCTCAATTATTTTCATCATAGCCACATTTTGTGAATGATTTCTGCCTATAGTCTTTCTCTTGACCAACTTTATATCCTTTTCTAATCAGCTTTGAATCTTAACACCAGAGTAACACAAAACCTGGATTCAAATCCAAATCCAAACTCTAATAGCTATTAGCTGTGAGTCTTGGGTGACTAACTAACTATGCATGAATCTCTATTTCTTATTTTGTAAAACAGGAATATTATTACCAACATTCCCTATAGAATTGCTTTTACTAAGTTATACATTAATGTTTCATCCTTAGCTCTTAGTGAGGATAAGTAAATTTGCTACTAACCTTAATCTGCTATTACATTTATATCAGGTATGTTATTTGTGATATTGACCATTATTATATACTCAAGCTGCCTTACAAATAGAAAAGTTTAACAAATCAATATGTTTTCCCAAGGGTTTTTTCTTTTTTTTTCATCATATAACTGATCACTTTTGCTCCCTCTAGGAAGCTCTTATTCCTTATGAGCCAAATTTGGGTCAACTTTACTAACTTAGGATACTATGAAATAGGTAATTATGTTCTAATTTTCTTATTGGTCTCAATAGTGTATGCTATATTTTCCCTACCCTGATTTCTTCTATTCATATTTTTCTACAAGCCACTTGGTGAAACATGTCAGGGTAAGGATTTGTAGACGAAAAATTGAATAGGTAGGTGCGTAGATAGGTAGATCAGTGAGACAAGTATTGTTACTAACTAGTCCTGGTTTTGTTCATACTATTATTTAGACTTGAAATACTATCTTCTGTCATCCAAACCTATGAAAATTATGTCTATCTTGCCAATCTATTCTACCCTCTACCTACTCTTTTTAACATTTTCTAATCCTTGGACTAGAAGTGCTCCCTTTCTGCTGACCCTCACATCACTTTGTGTGTTCTTCTGTGGCAACATTAATCTTACTCCTCCGTGTAATTCAATCTCTGGTTATTCTGGGTCTTTTCTAATTCTCCTGTCCCATGCTGTAAGTTTTTAATGACAAGGGTACATGTTCTAGTCATTTTTATGACTATATCAATTACAGAGCATGTAATTGATGTTCAACAAATACACATTGAATTTTATTAAAATGAATTTGATGTGAACTTAGACTTTAAAGCTACCTCAAAATTTATTCAAACTACGTGTATAACCCAAACATAAATACCATCTATTTTTGGATATTTGGACCCAAAAATAATGTTTTCCTTTTATTAATTTCCCCAAGATTAGGCAGAAAAATTTTAAATTCTGGTTTCATAGGTGGCCATGTACCAAGCCATATTATATATACTGCCTTTCTGATCTTTGAATAAATAAATAACATGATTAGTATGGAATAAAGTGAGAGTAACATGGGTGATAGAAAAAATGAGCATAGTAAGCATAGTGAGAAAAGTGAGCATAGCCAGACAAAGAGCCAGTACTTTTGTAGGGAGCAGAGTAAACTCTGGAACACAGAGACTGAAATTTAGACTGTGGGGCTGTATCCATTGTACAATGATCGGAGTAGAGGAAATTGTTGAAAAACTGGGTAAGAAGTAAATTTTTAACTGTTCACAGATGTATTTGTGTTTACTAGGTCAGCATCTAAAAGATGAAAAGAGATGATTCACTGAGGGAGAATGAAGACTTGCAGATGTTGTAAAGGATGTTAAAAGAAAGAGGCGGTGGGGTGGGGTTCTGGATTAATTAGAGCAAAGGCAAATTGCCTGAAGCAATTTATTAGAGCAGAATAAATGACCAAAGTGAAAAAAATGGAGATTCTTATTAAAAGTGAAGGAAACGCCTGGCTGACCTTTCATGCTTTTAAATATTGGCTTCAGATTTCAGACAACCATACTACTGAGTTGGCTGCTTGGGCGTGTGTGTATGCCTCTTCGTGTTTGTGGGTCCCCATACATCACAATTAGGTATGCAAAGTCTATAAAATGTGTGCTACAGTGAAATGCTAGGGCTCTATTTACAGAGCTTTCTCTATATAAATAACATAAAGGGTATAATGATGCGTGGTTTTTAGAGCTTTGTGGCAGATTTTGCTTTGCAGAAATGGCCATGATATTTCTGGTCCCACATGCTCTTCCAGAATGTTTTCACTCTCCCTTCAAGCAGTACAGTCCATATTTTCTCCCCTTAAAACTGGAAAGGCCTTTGTGGCTGCCTTGCTTAATCAAATATGATACAAGTGAGACTTTGTGACTTCTTAGGTTAGGTTATAAAACATGATACAGCTTCTGCTTGGCACCCTCTTCTTAGGTTGTGCAACTTTGGAGCCCTGAGCCACCATGATGGAGAGACTATATGCACAGAACACATAGAAAGAAACAGAGAGAGAGAGAAAGAGAGAGAACAAAAAGCCCCACCTATTCCAGTCCTCGGATGGTTGAGCCTTCAGAGCTCAGGCACTGGGTGATTCCAGTCCCAGCCACTTGTCTGACTGCAACCTGTAGAGGCCTGAGCAAGAACCACCCAGCTGAGTCCAGAATCATAAAGATAGGGATAAAGTGATTACTGTTTACGCCACTAAGTTTTGGGGTGGTTTTGTGCAGCAATAGATCATCAGAAAGGTTCCCCAAATATATCAGGATGTGTATATCTGACCATCTAGGAAAGTGAACAGGAAAGATACTTGCTCTGGGTCACTTAGTAAATCTCTGTCATTGGTAGGGCTGGGATTAAAATTCAATTTCTGGCTCCTGTTCAGACTTCTGGTCCACTTCAGTTATGAGAGAGGGGAAACACAATACACCCTAACATTCACTGGCATGAAAAGTTATAACACTTAATGTACTTTAAAGCTAGATTTTTAGAAAGCTCTTTACTGAATAACATAGTGTACTGTAATAGGTGTTCATTAGTTCAGTTTACACCTTATATTAGAATGTTCTCCCAGATTGAAGCATTGTGCTTTAATTGTATTTTTAAAGTCAAATTTGACTGATGTGCTCCTTAAAATAGAGTCTGGAGATATACAAATATCAATATTTTCCTGTTTAGCAGTACACATAAAAATGAAACAGTACCACAAATATCTGTGAGTAGTCTCACTGCTAATGAGTCATGCTGTAGACAAATAATTCACCATCATCATTTTAATCATCCTGTATGCAGAACACTGAATTGGAAATGAAACAACTGGAGAATAGTCCCTGTTTGCAAAGAGTTTGTTATCTAGGTAGAGATGCTAAACAGACACACATGAAGGATAATTCAGAATACATTCAAGCCAAATATTAACAAACTGTCTTTTGTACTAGCTATATTTAAGTGCTGAGGGAACCAAGAGTAAAGTGGTAGACAGAACTTTTTTTCTGAAAAATTATAAAGATTTAGCACACTTAAATATGCATGTTTAAAACTCAAGTTATGAATTACACATTTCTAAATATTTAAGCATTGAGTGACATGGTGCTAGATTCATTGTCCTTGTTCCTGAAAACTATTAAATTGAACCATATTAAATTGCCAAGTTTTGATAGTTTTTACAAAATTGGCTATTTCATGTGGTTCACCCTCATCTGTCAGTTTGGTGCAGATACTGTCCCAGGCTCAGGCACCTAGCCCCTGCCAAGGACTTTAGTCATTTGACATACCTTCCAGTCATCCTTTTAAAAAATCCCAATGAGAAGAGAAGGAATTTTCTAGAAAATATATACTGTATTTTAGTATATCAAATATCAGCAATCCCATCCACACTGCACTCATAATTTTTAATAGTAGATTACCTGGGGGCATTTATTTTAAAATGTTAATTGCTTCTTTTTAGATTTAAGATAGTTATCAAGCATTTTACTAACTGGGAACCTTAGAATGAAGGATTAAGTTCACAAATGCAACTCAGCCTGTGTCCCCACTGGAGAAAAGCATCACAGGAGAGGTAAAGAATTTACAATAACACTATTTTGCTTCAATAGTAACTTCCTCTGAGGAGCATCAAGTGCCTTACAGTCATTATTTAAATAATTCTCTTGACAAACCTAGGAGGTAGGACAAAAACTTTAAAAGGGTAGGAAATACTTGAATTCCTGTTATGATTAGTTTTTTTAGTAATGGAGTCAAACTCATCAGTTAATAGCCAGTCATTGGTTAAAATAATAAGGAAAGTTTGTAATTTGGGGGCATTTCCAAGGGAAAATCTGACATCAGAAGTTAACATTACCCTGTCATATGTTTCAGAATCTTCTTCTAATCAGTGAAGCTTTTTTTTAATTGCAGCACAGAATTGATAAAACTTACATTACGCATATAATATATATGCATAACCAGTTTTAGGCTCCTGGTTTATGTTATCTGAAGAGGCTCAGATTCCATCCTGGATCAGGATATTATCCCCACTGCCCAGCCTAAAATTTTTATCCAGAATGTCCTAAGGCTATGTTGCCTTTTCCCTCCAAGGTTTGAGGAGCTAATCAGTGTTTCAAGCAGGCAGGCATCTTACCCAACTGGGCAAGATGAAATACAAGGCCATCTGTTGCTAAACTACTCCCAACACATACATTCCCACATACATACTATATATTAAATTACACAGCCACATCCAAAAACATGACCTTTACATGATGTAAGTTAATATGAAAATGGCTGACAAATTATTTTATTCATAAATATCTACTGAGCACTTTTTATTTAACAGGCATTATATTAAGTGCTTAGATATACTGAATCATGATCTATACAAAATTTCATTAATATCTTTGGGTATTAATTTAATAGAGTTTTACCAACTGTTACCCTAACCTTTAGTGGTGCTCCTATAATTTATAATATAGACCTAGAACTCTCATGAATTTACAGTAAGGTATCTAAATTGCTGGAATATGCTATATAACAAATGCATCAAACACTGATATCCTGAGTTTCCTAAATACTTCATTTGCAAAGTTTTTTTGTTTCACACATCATTGAAATTCTCAAAACCGATAGGTGAGATTTTTGGGGTGAGCTAGTTTTTTTTTTTTTTTTTTTTAATTTATTTATTTTTTTTATTTTGCGGTACGCGGGCCTCTCACTGTTGTGGTCTCTCCCGTTGCGGAGCACAGGCTCCGGACATGCAGGCTCAGCGGCCATAGCTCACGGGCCCAGCCGCTCCGCGGCATGTGGGATCTTCCCGGACCGGGGCACGAACCCGTGTCCCCTGCATCGTCAGGCGGACTCTCAACCACTGTGCCACCAGGGGTGAGCTAGTTTTTATACTCTGCTTTCTAAGTTTCCCCAGCAACTGTTGAATTTGAAGATGGTCCTTCTCATCTTATATTGTTTTGTACCTACCCATGTTGACCCTGTTCTGGCAGCAATGCTTACACTTCTTATCTTGCAAGAAGCCATCGGCCCTTGCGTTGGCCTGCTTTTCACAATATTGACGTGTATAGCAAAACTTGCCCATATTTTTCCTTTATGGGAGTGTGATGGGCGTGAAAGGGAAACCGAAGTTCTTCCACTGATAGAGTATATATTATTTTCTTTCTTCTTTTTTAGAGATTTTCCTCTTTTTTTTGGCTTTTGCTTCACGGTCCCCATTCCAAGTGTTAATGACTCTACTCAAGTGTTGAATTACAGACTCATCTCATTACAGGTCCTGTAATCAAATCTTTAAGAAGACATGTTATCTTACCTAATCCTCAAAACAAGCAAGTATATTAGTCGCAAATGCTCTAGAGCTGTGCTGAACATTAGAGTAACCACTAGCCACGTGTGGCTATTGTGCAGATGAAATATGGACAGTTCAAAATGAGATGTGCTATAAGTGTAAAATACATGCCATAGTTTGAAGACCTAGGATGGAAAAAATATAAATTATGTCATTAATACATTTTTGTATTGATTACATTGGAAATGATAATATTTTGGATACATTGGGCTAACTAAATGATATTATTAGAATAAGTTCACCTATTTCATTTTTCACTTTTTTAATGTGGTTATTAGAACGTTTAAAATTAGAAATGTGGTTCACATATTTTTATAGGACATCACTGCTCTAAAAACTGCCAGGCTCTTTCTCTACAGGAAAGAATCTCAGGCTTTTTGCTTAGAATTACAAATACTTGAAGATTTTTTTTCTGGGTGTGTGTGTGTGCAAAACTTTCGACTGCCTTGAACAAGATAAACAGATACCAGGTGGGTTCCTGAAAATTAGAAGTGCAGTTGGCCTTGTTCACAAACAAGCTAAAAGGGATAATTAGACCACAGTAAAAAGACTGAATAAAGTTAAAAAAACGAAAGAAAAGAACAGGACCTAGGTAAATTAAATCAATGGAATTATATCAATGTCTAGGATGATAAAGTGCAACAAGAGAGGAACAACCATGGCTGCAGACAGGGAAGGACATGCTGGGGGTAGTGTGGGAAAGTTCATGATGGAGGGGCTGTGCTACTGCATGTTACCCTAGGGGTGAGACGATTGGAAGAAAGGTAGGTAGAGCTACTGTAACCAGTTATCTGCTTTGGAATCCCAGATCTTTCTAGTTAGGGTGTGGCTCTGCTCTCAGTCCTCAGAACAGCGGTGTGAAACAGACAGTAAATACAATGAACTCCATCAAACTGGAATGGCCATGTTACTGGACGCATGATCGCAGAAGATGGTCAAGGCCATCTTGACCAGAGAAGTCTCTTGACCAGAGAAGTCTCTGGTCTTTATTATTTCTGCTATACCCATGAGGACACTAAGGTTTAGAGCAGTTAAGTCACTTGCTCAAATCACAAAGCCAGGAAGAGACAAAGGTAGATTTTTTTAAGCCAGTTCTACCTGACTTTAAATCTCACTGTTACCTTCTGTGCTCGTCCTCCCCTGTCAAAGAGGATATAGTTCCTGCCTTTAAGTAACTCTTAGACTAGTGAAGAAATATTTAATTTGTTATTTTAAATTACAAATTATTTATTACAAATTGGACTTTATCCTTTTTGGTTAGTTTGCTGTACCTTTAGAGACACAGTTTTGACTGTATTATTTAAAACTTCTGGGAATGTGAAGTGACCTAGTGTAGTTTGTAGGCAGAGAAGTTTGATGTCTTGTCTTTGCACAGCAACAGAAGAGCTTAAGGACCCACCTTTGTGATCACATCGGCCTAGGGAACATTAATGGTGTCTGTGGCTTAGAACAAGATGGTTCTAATTATAGTATTTGGTGTTAATTCTTCAGTTCACCAAAATGATTGCTCCAATAGTGTCTATCTCTTTCTTGCTTTCCCTTCTCCTTTAGATCTGATTTTGTTTTAATCAGATTCTGTTCTCACTTTTCCTGATTTTAATTGTGAAGGACTGAGTCTTATTCATCTCTGCAATATCATTGCTTAGCCCAGTGTCTAGCAGTTAGTTGATGCTTTGTCATCCATTTGTGACGTGAACACATTTCTATGCAGTAAAGATTCAAGAAATAGAAATTGACTATCTTTTAAGGGCTAGGCATGATGCTGGGGATAGAATAGTGCATATGGTTGTATGCCATACTTACAATCTGATGGGAAACAATGACATACTAGTGTGAAAAACCCTGCCCTTGTATAAGCATAGGGTGCTGTGGGAACACCTGGACTGGTAAAAATCTGAAAGATTTCCAGAGGAAGTACTATTTAAGCTGAAACATCAGGGAAGCAGTAAACAAGGAGAAAGGATTAGGGGACTGGTGGAAAAGGAAAGGCATTCCTAGCTGAGAGAACAACAGGTAAAGACATTCTGGACCTGCAATTTTAGTTTGGAGTTTGGAGGGTATAGTGGGGGGAGGAGGTGAGAGTAAGAGGAGTATGGGGATGGAAGGGATTAAGAAAAAATATTCAATCATTGTTGAAAGAATTATTTTAAAAAGCAATACATCACACAGAGAAATTCACTAAGAATTTCTAAGATGATTCATTTAGAGTACACGTTTTAGACCATTTTGTCTCATGAGCATACTTTATATAATTAAAAAGAATAAAACGGATTTCAACCTGATAACATTGGAGACCTTATATTCATATACACTTATGCATATGTATTATACATCCACTTCATTATGATTCTATGGTCTATAACATACTTATCATTAGGGGCACTTACCTCATGATAAACGGGCTTCATTAGTAGTGGTTCAAGGCTTTATTATTTATTCATCTATAGAGATTATAAATCTTCTATTAATTCATTTTTCAGAAACTATTACTTTTCATTTCAGATGTTTTCTGATGGTAGCTTTTAAGTGAAGAAGGCTAAAATCAATTCTACTTCTTAATCAGTTTATAAATTTGGGGGGAGGCAATAGGTTTGAATATGAGGATTGCATGAAGATGCATAATGTACACCAGGTTTTAAGTCTTAGAACTTTGGTAAATATATTGTATTCTTTCATTAGTGCATTTTCAGTCTCAGGTAATCTAACTTCAAAACTGATATAACATTTTCTGGGGATGTGGCTTATAAGGATCAATGAATTAAATATAGTTTTTAATACTCCAAATAACAATTTATTAATTATTTATAAAAATTAGAGGTTACAACTGTTATCTCAAATCCAGTACTTTTGTGTGTGTGTATGTGTGTGTGTGTGTGTGTGTGTGTGTGTGTATGTGTGTGTGTGGTTGATTCAGAGTGAAGGAATCTTAAGTAGGCATTTAGAATTTTTAAAAAGATGTGAAAATCTGTACATTATTTTGTTAATGGATAAGGTTCATCTATAATACTATGATAATTTTTGAAGCAAACTACTTGTATAGCAGTGTAGTCTTTTCACCTTTGTACTTTATAAATCAATGATTCTTTATGTTTCTGAACACAAAAGGATGTCTCAGGATGAATAGCCACAAGAACGGAGTTCCTCATTTGCATCTCTATCCTCACTATCACAAATAATGCTGATCTTACAGCCTGTACCTGTGCTGTGTACAAATGGAAATTAAAGTGAACTTAAATTCATATAATTTTCATTTATGCCCTGACTCTTACGGTTAGATTACTAATAAAACATAAGCCATTTCTCTTGCCCTGAAAGCTGAAAGGGAAATGAAGAGATTAATCAGAGGATAGAGCAGGAACGGAAACTAGGAGCAAATAGAGTAAGTTTCCTCCCTGGCTTTGTCCCTTCCTCCAAAAATATCTATTAAGCATCTACTATGAATCAAATACTGAAGGGATGAAAGGAGAGAACCGTCACGTTACCACAATCTTTTATTAGTTTTGTGAACCGAAAAACATTTCAGTTTTAAAAATTTTCAACTATTTGTAGCACATGCAGTTAAATATGCAATCAGGACGGCTGAATGTAATTGAGGTTCCGGCATTTCGCCCTTCACTTCAAAAACTATGCTAAAACCACTACAAGAGATTCACCCCCCATGTAGTTTTTTTGGCAATCAAAGTCCTCACGCCAACATTTGTAGTAATTTCAGATTGGCACCCTAGCATTTCTGTTATAACCCAACCCGCTACCCCACTTCCCACCTTAATGCAAGATTAAAAAAAAAAAAAAAGATAGTTTTACTGGGCGAACAAGGGCAAGGGAGGAAGGAAGGGACGGACGGACGGACGGAAGGGGGGAATGAAATGGATGAAGGAGAGATGCTGTCCTTTTTCCCGTTTGTTTTCGGTTCCCTGCCCTCTTCTTCCCATCTCCACGCTCGCTGTCGACAAAGTAGCATCACCTCCAGGCTCGGCCCTCGGTCCTTCCCCCTAGCGTCGGAGCCCCGCAGCCGGAGGCTGGCACCTATCTCTTTAAATGACAGCTGTGGCTCGGGTCCCAGTCCCGGGCTTGACGTCAGCGCCGCCTCCCCGGCTACGAGGAGTAGTTTGCGCCACAGTCCGCGCTCGGGGCTCGCGGCGCGCTCGCAAGCTGCTGGGGCGGCGAGTTTTCTTTGCTCCCGCCCCTCCTCCCGCCCTCCCCGCGGAGAGCCGAGCGGCAGCTTAAGAGCCTCTCGCAAGTCTCTCACACTTCCCCGCCGTCGCCCCCAAAGGAGCAGCCGCTCCTCCTCGTGCCGCCGCCGCCGCCGCCGCCGCCGCGGCGTCCGCAGAGCTCCTCTCCTGCACATCGCTCCCCCGATGGAGCCCGGGCGCCGCCGCCGCTGCCCCGAGCCCTGAAGCGGGCCTCCTCGGCCGGAGAAACGTGCCGCTCGGCCCGAGGGCGCATCAGGGGCACGCCACTGGGGGTGCAAGGCGCGGGTTTCGGGAAGGAGAAAGTGCTGCTTTCCAGGGTCACTTGGCCAGCGGCGGGAGGGGACCATGGCTTTGAAGGACACGGGCAGCGGCGGCGGCACCATCCTGCCCATTAGCGAGATGGTCTCCTCGTCTAGCTCGCCCGGCGCGTCGGCAGCCGCCGCCCCGGGGCCCTGCGCGCCCTCGCCCTTCCCCGAGGTGGTGGAGCTGAACGTAGGGGGCCAGGTCTATGTGACCAAGCACTCGACGCTGCTCAGCGTCCCGGATAGCACTCTGGCCAGTATGTTCTCGCCCTCTAGCCCCCGGGGCGGCGCCCGACGCCGGGGCGAGCTGCCCAGGGACAGCCGGGCGCGCTTCTTCATCGACCGGGACGGCTTCCTCTTCAGATACGTGCTGGATTATCTGCGGGACAAGCAGCTCGCGCTGCCGGAGCACTTCCCCGAGAAGGAGCGGCTCCTGCGCGAGGCCGAGTACTTCCAGCTCACCGACCTGGTCAAGCTGCTGTCGCCCAAGGTCATCAAGCAGAACTCGCTCAATGACGAGGGCTGCCAGAGCGACCTGGAGGACAACGTCTCGCAGGGCAGCAGCGAGGCGCTGCTGCGCGGGGCGGCGGCCGCAGCGCCCTCGGGTCCCGGAGCGCACGGGGGTGGCGGCGCACCGGACAAGCGCTCCGGCTTCCTCACGCTCGGCTACAGAGGCTCCTACACCACGGTGCGTGACAACCAGGCTGACGCCAAGTTCCGGCGCGTGGCGCGCATCATGGTGTGCGGACGCATCGCGCTGGCCAAGGAGGTGTTCGGAGACACGCTCAACGAGAGCCGCGACCCTGACCGGCCGCCCGAGAAGTACACGTCCCGCTTCTACCTCAAGTTCACCTACTTGGAGCAGGCGTTCGATCGCCTGTCTGAGGCCGGCTTCCACATGGTGGCGTGTAACTCCTCGGGCACCGCCGCCTTCGTCAACCAGTACCGCGAAGACAAGATCTGGAGCAGCTACACGGAGTACATCTTCTTCCGTAAGTTCGTGGTCTTCGAATTTCCCAGTTCTCCCGCCCCCTCGACGACCCGCGGCGGGTTCCAGCGCGTCTGGTGTCGTTGTGTGCCTCCCCTATCGCGGCAGACACGATTTACGGTTTCGTGCCTTGCGATCTCCCTTTTGGCTCCTCTCTTCAGCAACTCAGGAGCACGCAATTCCCAAGCAGTCCTCTTTCTTAACTTTATTGATCTTGCCCTCTCGCCCCGCCCAGCTCTTGGAGCCTCTGGACACCCTTCTACTACTGAGGTCCGGGAAAAGACAGGGGCACAAGGCTGGGCGCGTAGGTCCCCTTTCTTCCCTCTGTCTCCGTGGGACTCACGGGGGTCAACTTATGTGGGTCCCAGTGGTGTCCCTCCAGAGGGCGGGTTGGCATCAAGGTACCGCGGCGCACGCCGGGTTTACCTCCGGTTGGTGCGGGTCGGCGCTGGAGCATTCAATTATGGGTGGTTGCGGAAAGGGGCAACAAGAGAAGTGGCGATTGTGCCTCCAAAGCCCCTCAAGGGCCCGGGGGGAAAGAGGTTTCCATTGACCCATAAAAACCTCAGATTTCTCTCGCGCCAGTTGTCTTCTGTAACTGTTAGGGGTTTTGAACAGAGAAGGGTGGAGGGAACGGGCTTTGGTGGTCTGAGTGCTGTCAGAGTTGGACATGAGGAAGGGAAGTGGTGTGTATGCGCCTGTGTGTGTGTGCGCGCGCGTGTGTGTGATTGTGTTTCCTTTCTGGGCGCCTCCAGTGCGAATGAGGGATTGAATCCACTTTCCCAGGGGGAATAAACGTAGTGATTTTCTGAACTGAGAGAACGAGGGAGTGGATTGGAAAGCATCTGGCGCAATGCCTTTTGTAGTGCACTTTGGCGGGGGCGGTGGGGGGGCGGGTTCTGTGGGTCAAGTTCAAGAACTCCACCGACTAGCACTGAGGCCTGGGGGATGGGGAACCGGGGCCGGGACAATTCGCAGTGACGTTTATAAAGTGAGGAGGGCCGCAACTAGAGAGCTATGTGGACAAATGGAAAGCCATCTGGGATGGGAGCAGGAACATCATTTGGCAAATGTTTTTTCTTTCTCAAGACACAAGAAGATTGAAAACTTGCCTGTAGTGTTAGGGAGAGTAGCACTGACAGCCTATGTATAAGCCCAGCTTTAATTGCATTTATTTATTAAGTAATTCACTAACTGTTTGGGATCCAGGCAATTTTTTGCACTTTATTTTGACTAGGGAAGTGGAAAGGACCTCTCTTTGCACAGGCGTGAGATTGATTGGAAGTTGCTCATTGTTTGTGTATTCTAGTAACCTTGGAGGTAAGGGTGACAAAACACAGCACACTTAGTGTTAGATTGTCTTTTTTAATAGTGCTGGTTTTCCTAAGAAAACCATTTCAACAGAGAAGCAAAGAAAGTGTCCATTGAAGTGGTAGATAAAAATCTAATTTTCTTAGAGAAAGACAAATATTATATCACTTGTATGTGGAATCTAAAAAATAATACAAATGAATCTATATACAAAACAGAAACAGACTCACAGACATAGAAAAAAAAGGTTATGGTTACCAAAGGGGAAAGGGGGGAGGAATAAATTAGGAGTTTGGGATTAACAGATACAAATAACTATACATAAAGTAGATAAGCGACAAGGATTTACTGTACAGCACAGGCAACTATATTCAATATCTTGTAATAACCTGTAATGGAAAATAATCTGAAAAAATATGTATATAACTGAATCACTTTTCTGTGCACCTGAAACTAACACAATAATGTAAATCAATTATATTTCAATAAAAAAATCTAATAAGATTTTTTATTCTTAATTATATGAAAGTATTATTTGTTACACAGTAAAAAGATCACAATAGTCAGAAAAGCCACCCAAAGGAAGGGACCTTTATTGACACTTCAGACCTTAAACATTTATGTCATTTATATAATAGATATATTTCCAAGCATTTCAGAAGATGAGAGGAAATGAACTTTTGACTTCTTTTAGTGATTTTTAGTGGTTAGTGATTTTTGTTAGAGAAGGTGTAAGCATAAGTGTTCTGCAGTTAAGGTTCTTGAATTTTGGATTCTTTTGCAGTTTTGGTCTTTCTTTTCCCCCTAGAAACTTGCGGACTTGAAAATGCCCATTACTTTGATTATGAAGAAATAATACAGGTTGTCTTTAAATTATGAAAAATGCTCATAAAATAGTGTACTGAAGTTGGAAACTCAGCCAATTTAAGTCATAAGATGATTTGAGAGATGCTTAGAATTCAGGATATTTCACTTCTGGAGCTAGAGGAAATGAAAGAAAATAAAATATTTATATTATGAATAATGACTTGCAGAGTATTCACATAACAAATGAGTTCTGAGATTCATTGATAAAAGTCCCAGAAATCTAAGGAAGCAACTCAAAGCCTTTTTCATTGATTATCCTGCGGGGGAATATACACAATTCCAGATTAAATATGGTTCTTTTGAAGTGGTATTCCAGTTGACCAACCAAATGTGGTTGCCGCTTTTTATTTGTCATATAAAATTTATCTCGAACACTGTTATATATACATTTATTTTATGTTTTGTATAGCTTGCAGCACATTTTCACAAATTATTTTGTATGGGATTCCATTTAAATTGGTGAATGAAAATTCACTGTATTTCCATTCTATTTAGTGACGGTAATAATGTTAACTATTCAGTGTAGTTATCTTGTTTAGCAATCTCTATTTTTAAAAGACTACCAGTGTTATTCATAAAAACAAAATCATTAGATGAACTTGTTTGTCCACCGTTTCAGATGCAGAGGGCCTTATTATCTTTTATTTCTCCTTTGACACAATTCTTTCAAAACATTTTTTTTTAATGTATAACATGTATCAGTCATTTTAACACCTTTTAAAGGTGAACTTAGTAGTTTGAAGCTGCTCTAAGAAGTGTAGAATTGGTTTATACACTTGAACATCAATTTCAGCTCTTCACTCCCCCCGCCCTTGCACCCAACTTCCCCCTGAGTTTCTGTAGAGATGGGAGGAGAGTGGCAAATGGTTCAGTAATCCCAGACACTGCTATTTGCCAAATGGGTGATCTTGACTAAATTATTTTAGTTTCCTCACCTGTGCAATGGAGATTATTATAGTACGAATTTTATTGAATTTGAGAATACATGTAAAGTGCTTGGACCAGTGCTTGACCTATAATAAAAGCTTAAAAAATGTTAGCTGTTACAATTATAGTAAAGACTTTTTCTTGTCAGTATTAAATTTAAATTTTGTTTTTAGTAAGTATAGTTGATTTACTTGTAAAGTTAATTAGAAAATTATTTTGCAATTAAATGATAGCATAATAAACTTTCAGAAGTTTGAAACAACCAATTTTATAACCATATTCTTCCCTGGAACTTGGATTTTTCAGGCCAAGTTCGAGTCACCTAGGTTTGCCAATCACACTCCAGTTAGTTCTTTTGGATCAACTCCAACAGAATCTTTTTCTGATTCAGGGCCAAGAAGTGTTTTAATACTCTGCATTAGGAATTGAAACTTTGGCAGTATTTTCTCACAGACTCTGAGCTAGATTCATATCTCCTTAAGTACTTGTATCCACATCACTGGGTTCTAATACTCAAGGTTATATACAGGCTATTAAAGATTTAATATCAGCTTCATTTGGCTACATGGACACTTTGATCTATTATCAGTCATAACTCATAGTTTTATCAAGATTTTAGACTCTGCAACATATACTAGTACTATTAAATTCCATATTACTCTACTAGTACTAAAGATGGATTGTCCTTTCTTGAAGGAAAACTGATTTATTGTGTTTTCTGTTTTTTTGGGGGGTGTCTGTTAAGTGTAATTGTGGCTCTTTTTAGCAATATCTCAGAGACGAAAAAAGGCATTTTGTGTTGGCATTGTATTACATAGACAGTAGCTATCTGCTTGGAATGTGATATGTAGGCTACCCATAATTAAAATGAGCATTATATATATCCTTTATTTCTCATAAACAGTGTGTTTACAGAAAGGTAGTACTGATTCACTGCTCTTCTCTTATAGTGCTTTGAGTTTTGCATTCTGTGTTGGTTGAATAATACGTGGTGTGAAAGTATACATTTCTCTAGGTGCATTTGATATTCCTTAAATTTGGTACAGTCTTTTTTGTTGTGATGTATGAGAATGCCCGATATAGGACCTAATGCTATTACTGAACTGGAAGGTGAATTCTAATCTGTCTTAATGGATTTTTATATACACTCTTTCAAATACATTCTGATTTATTTCACTGTGTTTGGTTGAAGAAAGCTAGCTGAGTTGAAAATATTCAAACAGCTATTCAATCCTATGTTAGCAGGCCTGTTGCATTAAAAGCTTTCTAAGAAACGTCTTTAAAAAGTCATTCTATTTAGATGCATACCTTTAAAATTATATATTATTTTCTAGTCCAAAAATACTTCTACTTTTATCAACAAACACTGTTTTATGGAAAATAACTTTGTTCCTTCTTATTTTTTTTTAAACTTGGTTCTTTTCTTCTTGGAGACTTACTAGTCATTTTTATAATTATAATGGAAAAATTTCTTCTGCGACCACATGGCTGAATGACTTTTGAATCGACAGGGAACAGATAACTTTGTAAAACACCAAGATTCTTATTTCATGCAAATACAATATTTGTAGTAATAAAGCAGACAGAAAATGACAAAAACCTTGGAGTGCAAAATGTTTGGAAGCCATGCCATGGCATTGGTTACTGTTTAAGGGCATTAAACTTTTATGTCTGGCATAGTACTATCTCTAAATTTGATCTTTTAAAATTATGTTATGGCTTTAGTTTTCTCTGCCACCCTTTCTACAGCTTTATGTGGGTCAATCCTTAAGCATATAATAAAGGAAAAAGACAATGGCACTCCAAGCCTCATTTGGCAAGTTCTTTCTCTTTTGTAGCTTAGAGTAGAACTCACAATGAGTGTGTTTGTGTGCCTTAGTTAAAAAGAAAAAAAATCTCTTTGGAAAAAGAGAAATAATATGTATGAAATTAGCAACAATTATTATCTATTCTATTGTTATAAGTTATTGGGTCAATTAGTTTAAAATGTGAAAATGATTGTCAGCTTATTCAAATGCAGCCCTTCTTGGATAATGGAAGTAATATGTGCAGTTGTAGGAATTTTATAAAAGAGAAGTAAAATTTTAAAAAATTGCCACCAGTAACTGCTAGTAAAATCTTGACTCATTTCCTTCCAGTCTTTGTTCTAAGCCTGTGAAGATGACAGACATACTTTTTGAAAGTTATGGTGACACTATGTAGATGGTTTATATGCCATCTTTACTTTGTTTTGTTTTATACATTTAATGCAGTTATACATTTAGTGACGTTTCCCACAAGACATTGAATTTTTTCATTGACATCTTAGATAAAAGCATAATACATGTCCTTTGCCACAGACAGTATTATAAATAAATATTGGTGTTGAATATTTTCCCTGTAAGCTTAGAAAATAGTTGATTTTTTCAAAGTACAGTATGTGTAATAAAAAGAACATTTACTATGTACCTAGATTTGTGATAAATGTTTTATAGCCGTTACTTTTACTTTTTTAACATTCCATTAGCTTGGCATTAGTTCCCTAATACTTCAGTTAGAAAACTATGATTTGGAGAGGTTAAGTTAACATCCTTAGTTCATAGAGCTGGTATGCGGCTGAGCTGGAACTAGAATAGTTCTGCCTTACTGCGAAGCCCTTACTCTTGAACATTTAAAAGTAAGCCCTGTTTCATGCAATCAATTTTGTAAATATATTTCAATGTCTACTGAGTACCTAGAACTTAGCTCTTTAAGCAAAAATGGGTAGTGTGAGCTGTATATGAACCTAATTTTTCTTAATCTATTTTAAATTTCCTTAAGAATACAGTAAATGCAGTTGACCCTTGAACAACTGCGAGGGTCTATCTGTAAGCAGATTTTTGTTCGAATGATATGTATTGAGGTTGGTTGAATCTGAGGATGCAGAACCTCCAATACAAGGACCAACTATAAAGTTATAAGCAGATTTTCTACTGAGCAGGGGTGGGCACCCCCTAGTCCCTGCATTGTTCAAGAGTCAATTGTATATGTTTTATGTCTTTACTTGATGAAAGGGTTAACTTTTAACGATTAAGGCTACCACATTAATGGATATTTTTAAAATTAAAGAAAATAAACCATTTGACTCAGTTTACCAGTCTTTTGGGGGAACAAGTAGTATCTGTAGGTTTGATAGACTGACCAATTTTAAACAGTGTTAAGGTAGTCTTCTGCAGAAAATTCATTTTACCTTGTGTAATATAACACGTTTTATGTATGTTCTTAGAAGGTGACAAAATGAAGAAGGTATTTTGGTTGAAATCAATTTTGTTAATTACGTAAAGTTTATTGGCCCTAACTATTGGTTAATGCCTTTAAATTATATACTTGCTATAATTAGGTCCAAAAAAGTATCAAATATCTCCTGGGTATTGGAATTATTGGCTTTTGGTGTTTTTGAAGGCTTAAAGTATTGTGGAAGTATATCTATACATTTGAAGTAATTGGAAAGTAGTGTTTCAGGTAACCCTTCAATCTATGTTTCATTACAGTTATCGTTTTTAAAGCCTCTTTTGAATTAACTTCAGGGTATTGTCAGCACTTAGCAGCCACAATCCTGCAAGACAAGCTGGCAGCTTCTCTAATGGAGATGATTCTAAAAGGTTTTGCAAAGACTTACCTAAAGATGAGAATAACTTTATTCACAGGTTTTCAAAGTCACTCCCATAGGTAAGTTAACTATAAGTTCTAAGGGTAATGGTGAACCTCCAGCTGCTGACTTGAATCTAAGGTGTCCTGTGCCTAGCATCTGTATACTTCTCATCATTCGTTTCTGCGAGGGAGCATGAAACCTAATTATCCTGTAAGGTTAGTTGTATTTTGCACTTTCAAAAGCAAAATATATGAGTATTTTATACTGAGTTTATACTGTTTACAAGTTTCTTTCTTAACTCATTGGTTTTTTAGTGTACCCCCGGTACCATAGTCATGTCGTAACTGAGTGACCTCTTGCTCTAGAATCCTTATGCATTTAGCTTCCACACTTCCCTGTCTCTTCCTAGTACACTACGTATAGGGCCTTCATTGCATTTCCTAAGCATGTAACTATCTCTCTCTTTTTTCTTGTTGTATCCTATTTTTTTCCTAGCTTTATTCAGATATAATTGATATATAACATTTTGTAAGTTAACATGTTGATTTGATACACGGGTATATTGCAATTTGATTACCACTATAGTGTTAGCTAACACTTCCATCTCCTCACATAATTACTAGTTCTTTTTTTATGGTGGGAACATTTAAGATCTATTCTCTTAGCAACTTTCAAGTATATAGTACAGTATTTTTGGCTATAATCACAATGCGGTGAGTTAGATCCCCAGAACTGATTTATCTGATAACTGGAAGTTTGTACCCTTTGACCAACATCTCATTTCCTCCACCCCCCTCAGCCCCCTGGTAACTACCATTTTACTCTGTTTCTATGAGTTCGGCTTTTTTTAAGATTCCACTTATAAGTGATATCATACAGCATTTGTCTTTCTGTGTCTGACTTTTTTTTCACCAGCATACTGCCCCATGGCCCATCCATCTTCTTCCTTCTTTATTATGGCTGACTATTAGTCCATTGTATATATACACCACATCTTTAGTCATTCGTTCGCTGACAGACACTTGGGTTGTTTCCATATCTTGGCTATTGTGGATAATGCTGCAATAAACATGGGAGTACAGATATCTTTTAGACATCCTGTTTTTATTTCCTTTGGCTATATATCCAGAAGTGGGATTGCTGGATCATATAATTATCTCTTTTCATATTGACCTTCCACACTGGCCTACTTTCTCCTTGAGAGTTGGCACCGTGTCTCACTTTTGTCTTTTCATCCCCCAGTGCAGTGGCTACTGTCACATTAAGAACTCAGTAAATATTTCTTTTTTGAATGAAAGTATAAATTAACAAATGAACCAGCGATCTTGCTGGTTGTACCAACGTAGTTATTGAGTTGAGATTTAGTTTCACTTCAATTTAAATTGCACCTATTGAGCAATTACCAGGCTATAGCTTGGGACAAGACATGCCAATGTGAATGACAGAGACCTTGCGCTTAAGGTGATCACAGTAAGCTTTATGTAATATTGAATTATGTTATAGAGGGGTTATTTGGTGTATTAACAAGAGACAGAGTAATGGCATGAGAGGCTGTTGCACAGGCACCTATAAAGAATGAAAATAACTGAAATGTTAACTAAAACACGGGACAGCTTCAAATAATGTTATAAATGAAGTTGTTAGGATGGTAAAAATACACACAGAGACACACACACAATTATTTATTTATTTATACTTAAATGACTGGTAGAGTAGAAGGTACAAGGCATCAAAATTTAGCTGACCTTTTTTTTTTTTTAATGTATGAAAGATGTCAGGCAAATGCTCTGAGCTGCAGCCTACCTGCAACCACTTGCCTTTCAGAACATCTTAGAATGTGTAGTGACTGCTGCCTCCAGACATGGTCAGGGCCTACTGTGGTGTAACATAAGTTCAGGAAGTATCTGGCTGTACTGGTAGGTATTTGCAAATGTGAGGATCCAGTGAACTATTTTGTTATCTCCTAGTTTTTAAAAGGTATCTTGAAATACACTTAAGAGGTATTGCTGTTTCATGATCCATATTACAATATCAATTTTACTTATTAACCTTGTGTCAAGGTAGTTCATTAAAACAAATCAACTTTGCTGGTAATAACAGCACATAGCTTCATTCACCAGTTAAACTTAGTTCAATGCTTGTTCAGCAGTTGCAGTGTAAACGTGGAATATAATTTCTACCATATTTTAATCATTCTCTTATTAAATTCTACTTACATGGGGGAATATGAGTTAAATACAACAAAAGAATAAAAATATATACATAGTGTTGATTTCCAGCCCACCAGAATGGTGATTTCACCATTCAATTATGCTAGTTCCATTTCTTGCACCAGTTATAATAACAAAACCCTTGAGCATAGATGGAATCCACAGTATATTGCCATTTCCTTTCATTTTGTATAATTTGACATGTTTAATTTCTGATACAAGGAGACTAGGGAGAAGAATACTGTGCTTAGAAAGAGACAATACCAGAATCTCTTGGTCCCCACTCCCAACAAGCAAAAAGCTTGAACACTATGAATGATTTTCTACTTTTTAGTCAGATTCCTTGAAAAATTCTGGCTCTAGCTTTGAGAGCTTGGAAAAATAATTTAATCTCCCTCCTGAAGGAAGAGTGAGGGAAACAATAATACTCATCTTGTAGGTTTTTTATGAGGATTAAATGAAGTAATCCATATAAAACACTTAGAAGACTATCAGACAGGTAAAAATTAATTGCTCAATATATGTCAGTTAGTGTCACTTACTAACTTAATAGCCTCAAAACATGTATCTATCTATATATTCCCACTTCTCTACATTATCAATTCATAGTACCAAATTTCTTTTTTTTTTTTGAGGAAATTGATAGCAATACCTATTCAGAATTGCTCTGAAAAGGTCCCATTATCATTAGTGAAATTAAAAAAATACTTGACCTACTAAGTATAAAATTAATTGTAACATATTATTAAAATAAGTTTATTCTAGTTCTTCATTGTCTAGGAAAAAAATGCATTCTCCCAGGTCTAGCGCTGGTCACTGGTCAATTTTGACACAATTAACAGGAATACTGGTATTCAGCAGTTATTGTTTCTAACGATGGGGTGTATTGAGGCAGAGCACCTCTTAATCATATTCTATATTTATATTTCTGTTGAAGGCTTTTAGCTTTGATTTTCAGCAGTTTTATGCAAGAGAACACATTGTCACAGGGCCAGGGACTCAAACATTGCTTAGAGTTTGGGCATTTGGCCAAAAAATTTCAGGCTAGGTTTTGGATTAAATACTTATCTCCACAATTTTAGGAAAACTATGTTAGCTTTCAACTCAATCAGCTCCTATTGAAACTACTCTACACATTTTGAGTATGTTTTTTAGTTGCTAGAAGTCCAGATATTTGAAGAAAGCATAGAGATCTAAGGGAGATGCTGGCAGCCATTCAGAGATAATTCTCCAATATTTTGACCTCTTTCTTCTGGTTGGCAAAGGCTGCATCTCTTTGCAGGTAGAGGGTAAGGACTCATTCATATAATTCTAAAGTGACTTCTGTTTTTGTCAAGGAAAATTTGCTACCGTGGCAACTTTATAGTGAGTGGCAGGAGGAAGCAAACATGATGATTACAAATTATTGGTGTAATCTATATTGTGATTTTTGGAATGAATCTTCTAATGTTGATCCTGACTTTTAGAAGACAAAAGAAAGAGCTGGCAATAGAAGTCTTTGGACTATCATCTTAACCTTCATTAGTATGCATATTTGTTTTATTTTGTGCTAACTTTCCTTTTCTGTGTTTCATTTTCATGTAGAAAATGGTAGAAGTTGATCCCTTTTTTTCATATTACCTCCATGGAATTCCATAAGTAGAATGTTCCAAGTAATCTGTGCTGAATAAAAATAGGATATTGTTCTTGTTTTAGTGTGTCAGATTGTCATTTCTTAAAGAGAATGTGTTGAGTATATTGATGTTAACAAAACGTTTATTTAGGGTGAAACCTTTTCATGTACTATCTTATTTAATGTATAGCTGATTCACTTTATTATACAGCAGAAACTAACACAACAGTGTAAAGCAATTATACTCCAATAAAGATGTTAAAAAATTTTTTTTTAAATAAAAGCAATAGGGGTGGGATTGGTAGATGCAAACTATTACATTTAGAATGGATAAACAACAACGTCCTAATGTATAGCACAGGGAACTATACTCAATATCCTGTGATAAACCAAAATAGAAAAGAATTTAATGATGTTTAAAGAAACATTCAGAAATATAAAGACTACCAAACTAAGAGAAATCCAGATTAGATTAATTTTAAGCTACTGAGTCATATGTCTTATTTAGCTTATTTATATTTATTCATGCATTCATAATCAGTATTATATACAAAGCAGCCTGTTAGGTGATGAAGATGTGGTGGTAAACAATGGCGAACACATTTCCTGCCTTTCATGATCAGGACCATGACATACAGATGTGCAGTTTGTACATTGCTTAACTCTAGATTTCATTTACTGGGTCTAGGTGTATAGCAATACAATAGGTTGTGTATTGTAGATGTGCAATGCACCACTTGTGAGCCTTTGAGTAATGGTCCTACTCATGGCTAAAGACCACTGGCCAAAGTTAGTTAGTTATATCTCTAACTTCTGACCACAGGAATCTAGGCATGAGTGTGTGTGTGTGTGTGTGTGTGTGTGCGTGTGTGCGTGTGTGCGTGTGTGCACATGAGTGTGTTTAGGGAGAGCATCAGTATGACTCCATGACCACTGCTGTCAATTAAAAAACTTTTGCCCTCTGAATTGTGGTTGAATAATGACCAGTTTGTTTTAGAAAAATGTGACACTATTATTAACCTTGACCTTTTGTTGAAATTGCTTATTTAGATATAAACTCAGTATTGAAAATGAAAATTTTTCTGGTTTCTACATCATACCTCACTCCCTTTTTGAGAAATTTTATCTCTTGAAGTCTATTCAGGAATCTAGATTTTGCTATACTCCTTATATAGATGTTGCCTATTCTCCATGAAGAAATCCTAAAGTCAAATTAAAATGAAGACTTCTGCTGGTTACCTTTGATAGGTATTCTATAATTGAGATTAAATTTGAATTTGAAGTGGTTATGAGGTATTCCTTTGCATTTCAGTTAAGCAGACATGTGATGGGTTGATTTAGCATGTTTCACACAGTGGTAAAAAGATATATATTTGCTCTGTAGCAAGAAATATGGAACTTGTTAACAATTCTTAATGTTGCTGGAAAATGGAACCATGAATAAATATGCTAGGAAGTCCAGCATTGAAATTTCTCTAGCTTTGTATAATCATTTACATCTCCTCTGCTGGACTGATGTGTTTCTAAGGCATGCAAGAACCATTAAAATATTTCAGCTTTCGCTTTCTGTGTTAGCATGTTTGGATTGTAAAGTAAACTTAGTCATTTCAAGCTGTTTTATAGCTGACACTATCAAGCCATATTTATCATTATTATAATTTGGTACTTAGCATTCATACTGTGAAGCTCAGTTTTACCCAGTATTTGGTAAAACTAAAAAAAAGGATGAAAGATTTACTTCACAGTTTTAGTACAAACACCAGGGTCTAAAGACTGATGGCTATAATTTTTGTTAAACTGTACACAATATTTTATGAACTGAAATTGTGCCCCCCCAAAGATATTTTGATGCCCTAACCCCCAGTACTTCAGAATGTGACCTTATATGGAAACAGGGTCTTTACAGAGGTAATTAATTTAGAATGAGGTCATGAGAGTGGGTCTAATCCGATATGACTGGTGTCCTTATAAAAAGGAGAAATTTTGGACGTAGAGTTGTAGATGCACGTGCACACCAAGAGAACACCACGTGAGCATGAAGGTGGAGATCACACTGAAGCATCTACAAGAAAAGGAATGCTAAAGATTATCAGCAAACCGACAGAAGTGAGGAGAGAAGCATGGAACAGATTTTTTTCTCATATCCCTCAGGGAGAACCAGACCTTCCAACACCTTGACCTTGGACGTCTAGCTGTGAGAACTGTGAGGTAATACATTTTTGTTGTTTAAGCCACCCAGTTTCTGGTACTTTGTTACGG